>NW_023305910.1:0-2078 GCF_011077185.1 Oxyura jamaicensis
ACTCTGTTTTTCTTAAATAGGAGCTTATATTTCATCATGCGGCCCTAACATTGTTCCATACTGACACGAATCAAATAAACACATTTTACAATCCCCCATTTCCTTTTTCATGGTATTGATTCATGTTTTCTTTTCCAATCGAGTCAATACTTGCCGAATTGGTACCAATTTTGGATCCTCTTTTGTTTTTATTGTCATCAAGGAATGGGTTTTCCCTTTTCCTGGTTCTGGGTCAACAGGTACCACAGATATTTGCATTCCTTGTATAACCGAGTGTATTAGTCTGGTAAAACATGTAATATATAATCAATGTTTGTTCATTTTTTTGTATTATAAGAATTCTGTTTGAAGAGTGGGGGTAGTGAAGGTTTCTTGCTGGGATAAGAAGCTGTGAAGCGCCTGGCTAGACATTATGCCCCTTCCCCCCTTCTTTTCTATAAGTTGGTAAACTGGTTTGGCAACATGCTGGGACCAAATAAGGAAAAAAGAGTTGAATCACAATGCAGAGGAAGATTACAGCCTTCATCTCCACGACCACCAGAGAGACTGACACGACCCCCTACCGACAGTGTGCGCAGTTGCAGAACATACCTGGATATGCCACGTGTTCACCAGACTATAAAAGGGGACTCTGGAGGGGGGTGGGTGCGTGCCGTTGGCAGAGCAGAGACTCCCTGGCCGCCCAGTGGTGTTTTGCTTTTTGGCTGCTTACTAAATAAAATTATTTGCATTATTGGAAATGATCCTCTCTGTCAATTAATTGAGAGCTAATTTATAACAAATTTGGTGCCGTGACTCGGATGAAGGCAATTTGACTGAAGAAGCTCTTTGGAGGGGGTGCCCTGCCGATTTCGGCGGCCTCTGTTGAGAATATTTTCATTCAAATCCTTCACCAACGAACCCTAAAATTAGCAACAAGCAAATAAAGCCGGCAACCCCAAGTAATCTTTGTGCACGAAGACTGAATGAAGACTCAGGATTGAGTAAGTATAGGCTGGTGATCCGTTCAGTTGGGGTTGGGAATCCCGGAGCATGATGTGTGAGACGTCCAGTGGGACGAGGCGAGTGCGGACCCCTCGGTAGTGCAGTTCCCACATCCCGCGAGGGACTGGGCCACAAAAAGGGGGAAGCGTTGTGTGTGAGTGCATGAAGGTGCTCCGGAAGATGGGACAGAAGAAAAGTAAGCCTTCTGGTCCCATGGGTAAGGGAAACTCTAGTGTGAGTTTACCTCCTATTCCCCCGGATAGTCCACTGTGGGTTCGAGTCCCACCAGAGTCGCCAGGTTAATGATTAAGAATTGGAGTGATTCCCCTTCTAGGCGGGGAAAGAGTAAAGTCAAGTGAATATGCACACCTTTGGATTAACTCAGAAACTAGAGCTCATATGTATCTCCTAAAAGAAAAAGGAGGGAAAGAGAGACATGGCACCACTGATTCACGGAAACTGACTCCACAATAAGATTGCAAAGTAGGTATGTTTATTCAGCGCTGGGCAGCACGGGGGGTAGTCCCACCAAAGTTGTGCGCAACAACTCGCTCGCATGCATTCTCTTTTATCCCCTAAAATATTACATATGCATTAAGTTTCGCAACACACCTATACATATTCATTTCCTAGCTCCGCCTAGCCCCGCTTCATATGCTAATCATCTTATCAGTCCTTCTGCGCTTGCGTAGTATTCTCTGGTGGTCATCCGGGTGGTCGTCAGGGTGAAGTAAGATGTCTTCCTCAGAGCTGAACTTTTAACCTTGTCTCCCTGCGCATGCTCCCTGAGCCCTTGGTCACAATCTGAGCCATAAGGTTGGTTTGGTCCAGTTCTTGGGGTCCGAGGAGCTCCTGTTATCTTGAGGCCTTGCATGTTTATCTTATCCTTTGTAAACAGTCCTCCTTATCTTTGAGCCTTTGCTCACAGTCTGAACAATAAGGTTACCTTGATCTGGTTCTTGGAGCCTCAGGGGCTCATCAGGAGGCCTAGGCTCAGCAATAAAAGGGGTCGTTGGCAGGGACTGGGTGCATGCCATTGGTGGAGCGGAGACTCCCCGGCCGCCCAGCGCTGTTTTGCTTGTTGGCTGCTTACT
>NW_023305911.1:0-1367 GCF_011077185.1 Oxyura jamaicensis
TTCTTTTCTTTTCTTTTCTTTTCTTTTCTTTTCTTTTTTCTTCTTTTCTTCTTTTCTTTTTTCTTTTCTTTTCTTTTTTCTTTTTTTTCTTTCTCCTCTTCTTCTCTTCTCTTCTCTTCTCTTCTCTTCTCTTCTCTTCTCTTCTCTTCTCTTCTCTTCTCTTCTCTTCTCTTCTCAATTCTCTTCCTTTTTTTTTTAACCTCTCATCAATGCAGTATATCAGAGCATAAAGGGTGTTGTCCAGAGGCTAATAAGACTACTACATAATTCTACAGGGTGTCTTCACAATAATAAAGACCTTAATCACGTTGGGAATTTCCTCTTTGTAATAGCTTTCAACAAAATTTTACATCAGATTTTAACCTGCTGGATCTATGCTGTTCTAGTATTATATTTGCAATATCAGTATAAAATTTCGTGAGTTCTTTCAGTTGCCTTTGCAGAGCAGCTTCATAAACTATTACTCATTTTGTCTTTTAGTCTCTAATGAATTGAGAGACTGAGAAAATTCATCCCAAGCTAAACTCCATTGATTTTCATAGAGTAACATGAAACAGAGATTAAGATCACTATTGTATTTTAACTCACCTATGGGTATAGGGCATTTTGCAGTGTAGAAACAAGTCCAACAAGTCTTTCAGTTCTGAAAGAACAGATAAACAAACTGAAACAAAAGTAAGTTAAAAAAAGTTTTGTGACAGAGCCTGGAAGTATTATGAGATATCATCACTTGCATTGCTTAAACAGACTTAGGCAGCTCTTTCCATTCTAGTTTCTAATACATTGCTGTTAAATGCAAATACCAGAATATGTATATTTTTTCAGAATATTTTGTTACGGTCTTCAAAAATTGAACTTATGATTCCTTCCACAATCTTCTTAATTTAAAATTCTCTAGCAAACTACACCATAGTGAAAGGAGGACTTGTAAAATGAAATCAAGTGTTTGTCATAAGTCCAAACGGACTTTTGTTTGCATCTTCATTTTTATAGCTGCGTAGGCATTGTGATATCTGGCTCTGAGGATTTTCACTCTCAGAATGAAAGCACCAGTTATTCCTAGATATTTGTTCACACAGTTGGCTATATAAGAAGGAAATATAATAGTACCAATGGTTATACAAATAATGAACATAGAAAACGTGGTTGTTCTGCAGAAAGAGAAGTGTAAATATTTGTAGGAAGTTAACACAGCTTCTTAACTTGTTAAAACTGAATAGCAGCGTGCCAAATAGAAAAGAAAAAGAAGAAAAAGAAAAAAAAAAAAAAAGAAAAAAGAAAAAGAGAAACAGAAAAAGAAATGGAAAAGGAAAAGAGAAAAAGAAAAAGAAAAAGAAAAAGAAAAAGAAAAAGAAAGAAAAAAAAAA
>NW_023305912.1:0-1543 GCF_011077185.1 Oxyura jamaicensis
GGTGTCATACCACTGTTCTTCTCATGGCCTCACACTGCCCACCCCATGCCACAGATGCCCAGGAAAAGCACTGCGCCACACATGGGGTACAGGATCTCCCCTCCTGTACCTGCTGGTAGGCCTTGGCCCTTCTGCTTCATCAAAGCAAACCAAGACATTTTGCAGCACAGTGCCTTTGCCTGTCTGGAATCATGGCCTCAATTAGCTGCACTACCAAGTCCCTGGGGTGGCTTTGTTAGTTACAGCCCTCAGTGGGGCCCCTTAATACTCCAAGGCACTTCAACTTTTCCTTCTGACTTGACTTTCTGAAGCAATTGCATCATTCTCCTCTAAGTACCTCAGCATCATCGCCTCAGCACCAAAATACACCATGGAACTCGTTCAAATGAAGAAACTCCGAACATCTCTTGCATAGTTTTGTTCAAGACTTCAAGGCTTGTACAGCTAATTGGAGAGCTCTCGTGGTGTAGTTAAGGAGGAAGATTTCCAAAAGCACCTCATAAAAATCTTTTCTCATCTTAAAGGATGCGCTGATTTGACTTTTGGTTTGGAGCCTTATTCCCTAATTGATCTTGATCTCCCTTGGAGAGCTTTCTAGGGAGGAAAAGCAGACTCTTGAGGTCTGACGCTGCATAGACAACCTTGCTCCTCACCACCCCAGCCCTGACATTTCTCTCCTTGGCCACCTGGCGCTTGCTTCTCATTTCCTTACCCCAGCCTTCACTCAAGTCTGCACAGCTGGATGTTACAGCCCCTTTGCATCAGCTCCTCCCTGCTTTCCTGAGAGACCTGGCTGCACACAGGTGCAGAAGGGGCTTTCCTATTGCCAACCAAGGAACATGCAGAATTTTCTTTTATTTTTTATTTTTTATTTTTTAATAAAAAAGCAAACTCTTCATCTCGTATGCCTCCTGTGAGGTTTACCTTCCCACAAGAATGACTGTACGAGAAGGATTTTAGACTGGTAGACAGGAAATTAAAAAGAATAGCGTAAGCCTTGATCCATAACCTATGAATTCAATGCTCATGATGAGGTTCTTGAGAAGGACCAGAATAGACAGACTGCTGATAGATGGGCAAGCTGGGCTGCTTCTACCTGAAACAGGAAGTGTTAGCGTAGCAGACACATAACCACAACGTGATTATATGAAGGTGCTTTATTCAGCGCTGGAAACCAGGGGCAGGCGCCCAAATCTGGCTTCAAGTCCCGTTACATCCCGATCGCTATTAATATCCTAAAAGTTACATATTCATTAGTCTTTATTAATATTTACCTAATCAGCCTCGCTTCGTATGCTAACTCTCTCTCCTCCCATTTGCACATGCGTGGTGCTCTCTGGTGGTCGTCCCGGGGGTCTTCCAGATGAAGTAAGGAGTCATCCTCAGGGTTAAACTTTTCACCTCTTCTCCTTGGCGCATGCTCCTTTTCAGTTCTTGACTTTAATTAGTTCTTGGCTTCAGTCCTAACCCACCTGATCCATCTTATCAAGGCTCCATCTTAACAAGGCTCAAATTGTTCCTGTTCTATCTCTCAAGGTCCATC
>NW_023305913.1:0-1136 GCF_011077185.1 Oxyura jamaicensis
TGCTTCCAGTACCCCCCCAGTGCTCCCAGCACCTCCCAGTATCCCCCTATCCCCAGGGCTCCCAGTATCCCCGGCAACTCCCAGTATGGCCCAGTGCTCCCAATAACCCCCCATCTCCAGTGCTCCCAGTATGTCCCAGTGCTCCCAGTAACCCCCTCAATGCTCCCAGTACCACCCCCAGTGCTCCCAGCACCCCCAGTATCCCCCTATCCCCAGTGCTCCCAGTATGGCCCAGTGCTCCCAATAACCCCATCCCCATTTCTCTTAGTACATCCCAGTGCTCCCAGTACCCCCCCCCCCAATGCTTCCAGTACCCCCTCAGTAACCCCCAGTGCTCCCAGCACCTCCCAGTATCCCCCTATCCCCAGTGCTCCCAGTATCCCTGGTAACTCCCAGTACTCCCCGTATGGCCCAGTACCCCCAATAACCCCCATCCCCAGTGCTCCCAGTACGTCCCAGTACTCCCAGTAACCCCTGGCACCTCCAGTCCCCCCACTAGCCCCTCGCCCCCAGTGCTCCCAGTGCCTCCCAACAGTATTCCCCAGTGCCTCCAGTACTCCCAGTATCCTGCAGTGTCCCTGTGCTCCCAGTATCCCCAGTGCTCCCAGTGCCCCCCAGTGGCCAAGTGGCTCCCAGTATCGTTCAGTGCCCCAGTACTCCCCATGTTCCCAGTGTCCCCAGTATCTTCCAGTATCCCCAGTATCCCCAGTATTCCCAGTACCACCAGTGCCCCCCAGTGGCCCAGTGCTCCCAGTACCTTCACTATCCCCAGTACCCCAGTACCCCGCCCAGCCCCCCCAGTATTCCCAGTACCCTCCAGTGCCCCCGGTACTCCCCAGTATTCCCAGTAACCCCAGTGTCCCCCAGTAACCCCACGTACCCTCCAGTGCCCCTGGTACTTCCAAGTGCCCCCCAGTATCCCCAATATTCCCAGTACCACCAGTGCTCCCAGTAACCCCAGATTCCCCCCAGTACCCCCAAGTCCCCCCCAGTCTCCCCAGTCCCTCCCAGTACCCTTCAGTCCCCCCAATACCCCCCCAGTACCCTCCAGTTACCCCAGTACCACCAGTGCCCCCCAGTACCCCCAGTATTCAAGGAACCCCCAATACCCCCAGTCCCCCCCAGTCCCCCCCAGT
>NW_023305914.1:0-1720 GCF_011077185.1 Oxyura jamaicensis
TCCCATTTTCTCATGTCCTCTCCATGGTCACGTAGGTAAAACCACAGCATGGCACGAGGTGTGTATCCACTATATCGTCTTCCTTGCACGGATGAGTGCTTACCCCTAATAGCAGAGACATTGGTTTGTACAGGAGGGACTCCTGTACAAACTCTCTTTAAGTTGCTGGACCTCTTCAGAGAGTTTATCCAAAGTATTCTCTTTTAGTTGGTGGACCCTGGTTCGTTCAGGTGGGGAGGAAAATAATCTCTCTTCAAGGTGGTGGACCTTTTCAGAGAGTTTCTCCAAAGTATTCTCTTTTAGTTGATGGACACTTTCAGAAAGTTTCTCCACAGCCGAGACGCAGGCCTGTAGGGAAGAGGAGAGGCTTTCTTCGTAGTGCCGGAGTTGTTTAGCCACATCACCCACTGGGGGTTCCTCATCCTCTTTCCAGGCCATTATTGCCAATGAGCTGGCATATGATGATGGTGCACTCCGTACAAACTTCCGCCACATGGGTCGAGTACACCTGACTTCATCTGGATCTGGGAGTACTTGTCCATTGTCTGGGTCCTCATAAATCACCTCCCGCACGGCTAATTCCCTCAGGTACTGGATTCCCTTCTCCATAGTGGTCCACTTGCCTGGCAGACATACAAGTTCTTCCTTGTAGGGAAACCTTTCCCTTACAGCGTACAGGAGACGCCTCCAGAGGCTGTGAGATCGTGCTCCATCCATCTCCAATTGCTTTGTCAACGCCTGCATCTCTAGCAAGGGATCCCAGCCACCTGGCTTCCCTGCCCTCTAATTCCACACAATTGGCTCCGGTATCCCAGCACTGGAGCAGCCAGGTGACAAGCTGCTCACCTATGCAGCGACCAAAATCTTTTCGCACATCTCATAGCTCACGCTGGTATAGGTTTCGGGTAACTACTGTTGATTTTTCAACATCCCCATCTTCCTCCTCCTGCTCCTCTGATAGCCCGACCTCGTCTTCTCTACACCTAGACCTAGCAGAAGACTCTCTGCGTTCTAAACGACCTGAGTCTCTATACCATTTTTTCACCTTGTCTACAGGGGCAACTTGTACTGCTACAGCTCGTTTCTCTGACTCAGCCATAGGGTCTGCCACAGGGGTTGGAACACCCTCTGCAGGGGCAACTTGCACTGCTATGGCTCGTTTCTCTGGCCCAGCCACAGGAGCTGGAGCAGCTGCAGGAGCTGGATCTGGAGCGGCTGCAGGGGCTGGAGCAGCTGCCGGAGCTGGAGCGGCTGCAGGAGCTGGAGCTGGAGCGGCTGTAGGAGCTGGAATGGCTGCAGGAGCTGGAGCTGGAACAGCTACAGGAGCAGGAACTGGAGCGGCTGCAGGAGCAGGAGTGGCTGCAGGAGCTGGAGCATGAGCTGCAGGAGCTGGAGCTGGAGCTGCAGGAGCAGGAGCTGGGGCAGCTGCAGGAGCAGGAGCTGGAGCGGCTGCAGGAGCAGGAGCTGGAGCGGCTGCAAGAACAGGAGCTGGAGCGGCTGCAGGAGCAGGAGCTGGAGCGGCTGCAGGGGCTGGAGCTGGAGCGGCTGCAGGAGCGGCTGCAGGAGCAGGAGCTGGGGTGGCTGCAGGAGCAGGAGCTGGGGTGGCTGCAGGGTCTGTCACTAGGTTCATAGTAGCATCAATTGCAGCTCAATAGGCATAGGCCAGGCCCCAGCATGCTACAGTGAGTTGTGTCACTTTGGAACTGCCAGAGTCATGACA
>NW_023305915.1:0-1532 GCF_011077185.1 Oxyura jamaicensis
AAGGTCCCTGTGGTGGCCCCAAGGTCTTCATGATGGCCATCGAGGTCCCTGTGGTGGCCACCAAGGTCCTCGTGGTGGCCACCGAGGTCCTCGTGGTGGCCACCAGGGGCTTCATGATGACCATCGAGGTCCCTGTGGTGGCCACCAAGGTCCTCGTGGTGGCCGCCAAGGTCCCTGTGGTGGCCCCAAGGTCTTCATGATGGCCACCGAGGTCCCTGTGGTGGCCACCAGGGGCTTTGTGATGGCCACCGAGAGCAGGATGACCACCGAAGGACACGTGGTGGCCACCAAGAGCTTTATGGTGGCCACCAAGGTCTTCGTGGTGGCCACCAAGGTCCCTGTGGAGGCCCCAAGGTCTTCATGGTGGCCACCGAGGTCTTCATAGTGGCCACCAGGGGCTTCATGATGACCATTGAGGTCCCTGTGGTGGCCACCAAGAGCGGGATGGCCACCGAAGGCCTCATGGTGGCCACCAAGGTCTTCATGATGGCCACTGAGGTCACCATGATGGCCACCAAGGTTCTCGTGGTGGCCACCAAGGTCTTCATGATGGCCATCGAGGTCTTCATGATGGCCACCGAGGTCCTTGTGGTGGTCACCAAGGTCTTCATGATGGCCACTGAGGTCCCTGTGGTGGCCACCAAAGGCCTCGTGGTGGCCACCAAGGTCTTCACAATGGCCACCGAGGTCCTTATAATGGCCACTGAGGTCCCTGTGGTGGCCACCGAGGTCTTTTTGATGGCCACCAAGGTCCCTGTGGTGGCCACCAGGGGCTTCATGGTGGCCACCGAAAGCGGGATAGCCACCAAAGGCCTCGTGGTGGGCACCAAGGTCTTCATGATGGCCACCAAGATCCCTAAAATGGCCACCAAGGTCCTCGTGGTGGCCACCAAGGTTTTCATGATGGCCACCAAGATCCCTAAAATGGCCACCGAGGTCCCTATGGTGGCCACCACGGTCTTCATGGTGGCCAACACGATCAGAATGGCCACCGAGGTCCTCGTGGTGGCCACCAAAGTCCCCGCTATGGCCACCAAAGTCCCCAGAATGGCCAACGAGGTCCCCAGAACGGCCACCGAGGTCCTCGTGGTGGCCACCGAGGGCCTCGCGGTGGCCACCGAGGGCCTCACGATGTCCCCGCTGTCCCTGCAGAGCCTGGCCCCGGACCCGCGGGTGCTGGCCCCGCTGCCGCGCGCCCTCAGGGACGCCCTGGCCCGGACGTTTGCCACCTTCGACTGGCACCAACTGGGCAAGTACCGGGGGCGGCCCGGCAAGGTGAGCGGCCCCCATGGCCCCGTTGTCCCCTTCTTGTCCCCATTGTCCCCCTTTTTGTCCCCATTGTCCCCTTTTCGTCCCCATCGTCCCCTTTTTGTCCCCATTGTCCCCCTTTTTGTCCCCATTTCCCCCTTTCTGTCCCCATTTTCCCCTCCTTGTCCCATTTTTGGCCCCATTGTCCCCATTTTCCCCTTTTTGTCCCCTTTTATCCCCTTTTTGTCCCCTTTTTATCCCCTTTTTGTCCCCATTTTCCCCTT
>NW_023305916.1:0-1007 GCF_011077185.1 Oxyura jamaicensis
TTCCTTCCTTCCTTCCTTCCTTCCTTCCTCCTTTTTTGCCTTTTCTCCCTCTTTCCTTCGTTTTTTCTCATTTTTTCTCTTTTCTTCCTGCCTTCCTCCTTTTTTGCTTTTTTCTGTCCCCCTTTCCTTCGTTTTCTCCTTTTTCCTCTTTTCTCCCTTCCTTCCTCGTTTTTCGGTCCTACTCTCCCCCTTTCCTTAGTTTTTCTCCTTTTTCCTCTATTCTTCCTTCCTTCCTCCTTTTTGGACTCTTCTCTCCCCCTTTCCTTTTCGTCTCCTTTTTCCTCTTTTCTTCCTTCCTTCCTCCTTTTTCGCATCTTCTCTCCACCTTTCTTTCGTTTTCTCATTTTTTCTCTTTTCTTCCTTCCTCCTTTTTTTCCCTTTTCTCTCCCCCTTTCCTTCCTTTATCACCTTTTCCTATTTTCTTCCTTTTTTCCTCCTTTCTTGCTTCTTCTCTCCCGCTTTTCTTTTTTCTCCTTTTTTCTCTTTTATTCCTTCCTTCCTCCTTTTTTGCTTTTTTCTGTCCCCCTTTCCTTCGTTTTCTCCTTTTTCCTCTTTTCTTCCTTCATTCCTCGTTTTTCGGTTCTTCTCTACCCCTTTCCTTTGGTTTTCTCCCTTTTCCTCTTTTCTTCCTTCCGTCCTCCTTTTTCGCTTCTTCTCACTTCCTTTCCTTAGTTTTTCTCCTTTTTTCTCTTTTCTTCCTTCCTTCCTCCTTTTTCGCTTCTTCTCTCCCCCTTTCCTTCGTTTTTCTCCTTTTTCCTCTTTTCTTCCTTCCTTCCTCCTTTTTCGCTTCTTCTCTCCCCCTTTCCTTCGTTTTTCTCCTTTTTCCCCTTTTCTTCCTTCCTTCCTTCCTCCCTTTTCGCTTCTTCTCTCCACCTTTCCTTCGTTTTTCTCCTTTTTCCTCTTTTCTTCCTTATTTCCTTCCTCCTTTTCCGCTTCTTCTCTCCCCCTTTTTATTTGTAATTCTCACTTTTCCTCTTTCCTTCCTTCCTTCCTTCCTTCCTTCCTTC
>NW_023305917.1:0-6740 GCF_011077185.1 Oxyura jamaicensis
CCCTTCCTGACTTCGCCAAGTATCGAGAACTCTACCATTTTGTGGTCACTCTGCCCAAGACAGCCCCCGACCAGCACATTTCCCACCAGTCCTTCTCTGTTAGTGAACAGAAGGTCTAGCGGGGCACCTCCCCTGGTAGGCTCGCCAACCAGCTGCGTCAGGAAGTTATCTTCCACGCTCTCCAGAAACCTCCTGGACTGCTTCCTCTGGGCTGTGTTGCGTTTCCAGGATATGTCTGGGAAGTTAAAGTCCCCCACAAGAACAAGTGCTGAGAATTTCGCAACTTCTGCCAGCTGCCTGTAGAACTCCTCATCCGTCCCCTCATCCTGGTTTCATAGAATATCCTGAGTTGGAAGGGACCCTTAAGGATCATCAAGTCCAACTCTTGACACCGCACAGGTCTACCCAAAAGTTCAGACCATGTGACTAAGTGCACAGTCCAATCTCTTCTTAAATTCAGACAGGCTCGGTGCAGTGACAACTTCCCTGGGGAGCCTGTTCCAGTGTGCAACCACCCTCTCTGTGACGAACCCCCTCCTGATGTCAAGCCTAAATTTCCCCTGCCTCAGCTTAACCCCGTTCCCACGGGTCCTGTCACTGGTGTTAATGGAGAAAAGGTCTCCTGTCTCTCGACACCCCCTTACGAGGAAGTTGTAGACTGTGATGAGGTCTCCTCTCAGCCTCCTCTTCTCCAGGCTGAACAGGCCCAGTGACCTCAGCCGTTCTTCGTACGTCTTCCCCTCCAGGCCTATCACCATCTTTGTAGCCCTCCTCTGGACACTCTCCAACAGTTTCATGTCCTTTTTATACTGTGGTGCCCAGAACTGCACACAGTACTCGAGGTGAGGCCGCACCAGCGCAGAGTAGAGCGGGACAATCACCTCCCTTGACCTACTAGCGATGCCGTGCTTGATGCACCCCAGGACACGGTTGGCCCTCCTGGCTGCCAGGGCACACTGCTGGCTCATATTCAACTTGCTGTCTACCACGACCCCCAGATCCCTCTCTTCTAGGCTGCTCTCCAGCGTCTCATCGCCCAGTCTGTACGTGGAGCCAGGGTTTCCCCGCCAGGGTTTGGCGGTCTATAACAGACCCCCACCAGGATGCTTCCCTTGTTGGCCTTCCCGCTGATCCTAACCCATAGCGACTCCACCTTGTCATTCCCAGCCTCAAGTTCGACGACGTCAAAACACTCTCTAATATAGAGAGCCACTCCACCACCCCTTCCGTGCTGCCTGTCCCTTCTGAAGAGCCTATAGCCAGACATTGCAGCACTTCGGTCATGAGAGTGGTCCCACCACATTTCCGTCATGGCAACCAAGTCATAGCCTGCCTGCTGTGCAATGGCTTCCAGCTCCTCCTGCTTGTTGCCCATGCTGCGTGCATTAGTGTAGATGCACTTCAGCTGGGCCTTAGCCTTCTCCCCCAGCCTTGCCACTGTTCCCCCTGGCACACCTCCAGCAGGCTTTGTTTCATCCCTGCCCCCCTTCTTACCTAGTTTAAAGCCCTCTCAATGAGCCCTGCCAGCTCCTGGGCCAGAACCCGTTTTCCCCTTGGGGACAGTTGGGACCCATCTGCGGCCATCAGGCCAGGTGCCGAGTAGAGTGCCTGGCTAGTGGTCGAAAAGCCGTCAGTTGAGGTGTTCTTAGGGGCGGGGGTTCACCCGGCGCTCCCTGCTTGCCCTGCCTGCGCGAACTGCCGCGCAAACTGATGCGCCCCGCCTTTCTGACGCGCCCCGCCCTGTTTGCCCGTCCTGGTCATCCTGGTCGCCGTGCTCTTGGTTGCTCGCGCTCCCCAGGGGCAGCTTTTGAACGGCTGGGGAGGGGGTGCTGCTGGCTCTGCCTATGCCTCGTCAGTGTCCCTCACGAGGGCTGCCAGGCTGTGGCGGCCTCCTCGGCTGCCTCGAGTGGCCTCGATGCCGGGGAAATAGCCCTGCCTGTCCCGATCCCCCGCTCCGCTGCAGAGCACGTCTGCCCCAGAGCCGATCGCCTCGGCAAGTGGCCAAGGATTCCACATACAGATGGGCTTGTGATCAAGGGGTGGACCTGACCATTGAGGCCATCACACAGGTCACTCATGAGTGTGAAACCTGTGCTGCGATCAAGCGAGCCATGAAGCTAAAATCTCCCTGGAATAGGGGAAGGTGACTCTGGTTTTGATATGGTGAGGCCTGGCAAATTAACTATATCAGACCACTCCCACAAACCTGCCAAAGGAAACGGTGCATACTGCCATGGTAGAAAAAACTACTGGATGGCTGGAAACATACCCAGTAAATCATGACACCGCCTGAAACTCCATCTTGGGCCTGGAAAGGCAAGTGCTGTGGTGTCATGGTACACCAGAGAGAATTGAGTCCGACAGTGGGAGTCACTTCTGAAACAATCTTGTCACCTCCTGGGCCAAGAGGCATGGTATTGAGTGGGTGTATCACATCCCATATCACCCACAAGCCTCTGGGAAGGTTGAGAGGTACAATGGACTGTTAAAGACTATGTTACTAGCATTGGGTGCTGGGACATGGAAACAATGGGACATAAATCTACCAGAAGCCACTTGGCTAGTTAATAACAGGGGGTCTGACAACCATCCTAGTCCTGCTGAAACAAAACCCCTACACACTGTGGGAGGAGCCAAAGTCCCCGTAGTGCATGTAGGGAAGTGGATGAGGAAGGCACTGTGGGTTGCTCCTGCCTTGGGAAAAGGCAAACCCACTCGTGGGATTGTCTTCGCCCAAGGACCAGGGTATACCTGGTGGGTGACGCAAAAGAATGGGGATTATCAGGTGTGTGCCTCAAGGAGATTTAACCTTGGGAGAAAACTAATCTGTAATCTAAACTATGTGTTGTAAGAAGACACTGCAGAACCAATGACAAGTCAACTTTGCAAGGAGCCAGGCAAGTGGAGCAACAACTTGAGCTAAGCTAGTGCTGTCATCCAGAAATCCTACTCCGCCTGTCCTGAGTGACCACTTTGGCAGATGAAGCTGAAATCATCAACAGTTCTTAAGGACATTTTGGGGAGAGACTCGCCACTTGCCGAGGCGATCGCCCCCGGGGCAGACGTGATCTGCAGCGGAGCAGGGGATCGGGACAGGCAGGGCTATTTTCCCGGCATCGAGGCCACTCGAGGCAGCCGAGGAGGCCGCCACAACCCAGCAGCCCTCGTGAGGGACGCTGATGAGGCGTAGGCGGAGCCAGCAGCACCCCCTCCCCGGCCGTTCAAAAGCAGCCCCTCGGGATTGCGAGCGACCAGGAGCGCGGCGACCAGGACGGGCAAACAGGGCGGGGCACATCAGAAAGGCGGGGCGCGTCAGTTTGCACGGCAGTTCGCGCAGGCAGGGCAAGCAGGGAGGGCAGAGCGATCCCCTAAGAACACCTCAGCCGAAGGCTTTCGACCACTAGCTAGGCCGCTATGGTCCTCGCTAGGCAGAGAGCTCGCGCTAGAAAGTCTGTAGGCACCCAGACTGTAGGCGGGAGTGCCCGCTCAGAAATGCGGCAGTGCAGGTCTCTGGGTGCAGGGAGAGCCAGAGCCTACTGCTGCCATCCAAGGGAGGCGGAGATACTGTGTGCGTGAGGTGCGAGCAGGTGGACGACCTGGTCCGCCTAGTGGCAGAGCTCAAAGAGGAGGTGGAGAGGTTGAGGGCCATCAGGGAGTGCAAGCGGGAGATAGACTGGTGGAGCAACTCCCTGCAAGGCCTGAAGGAGGGGCACCAGGGTGAGACTCCCCTAATAGGGGTGGACCCCCTGCCCGGCCTCTGTCGGGCAGAGAGAGGGGACCTAGGAGTTGAGGAGGAGTGGAGACAGGTCCCTGCTTGGCGTTGCAGGAACCCCCCCCCACCGCCTGCCCCACCTTCCCAGGTGCCCTTATGCAACAGGTTTGAGGCCCTGGAGCTCGAGAGAGCAGTGGAGGAGGGTGTGACGGAAAAGTTAACCAGGAAGCCCAGGGCGAGGAAGTCTACTCCACGCCTCAAGACTGCTCCCACCAAGAAGGAGAGAAGGGTGATCGTGGTGGGCGACTCCCTTCTCAGAGGAACGGAGGGCCCTATCTGTCGGCCCGACCCCACCCATAGGGAAGTCTGCTGCCTCCCTGGGGCTGGGGTCAGGGAAGTCGCCAGAAAGCTTCCAAACCTGGTTCGCCCCTCTGATTACTTCCCCGCTACTGATAGTCCAGGCTGGCAGTGATAACATTGATGAGAGAAGCCTGAAGGCTATCAAATGGGACTTCAGGGGGCTGGGATGGTTAGTGGACGGAGCGGGAGTACAGGTGGTGTTTTCGTCCATTCCTACAGTGGCAGGGAATGGTTCAGAGAGGATACGAAAAGCCCACCTGATAAACACGTTGCTCAGTGGCTGGTGCCAACACAGGAATTTTGGGTTCTTTGACCACGGGGCACTCTACTCGGCACCTGGCCTGATGGCCGCAGATGGGTCCCAACTGTCCCCAAGGGGAAAACGGGTTCTGGCCCAGGAGCTGGCAGGGCTCATTGAGAGGGCTTTAAACTAGGTAAGAAGGGGGGCAGGGATGAAACAAAGCCTGCTGAACAACACATACTGCTTTCTGTCTCCTGGCAACTCATTATATGGTGGTGCCTCTTCAGCACGGGTTACCTCTTCTGCTGGCACTCCGAAATCTCTGCCTTCCAGCCAGTCCATGATCTCTTCCAGGATTCCTGGGCGATTAGGTTTTCCCATTTGAGCCCGCTGTGTAATTAACGCTATCCACTTACATCCACGTAGCGTCAGTCGCATGGTGTGTAGTGGGAATTTTCCCTTTGAACATCCAATGTAACACAGGTTGTTGCTCAGGGCCCCACTCAAAATAGTTTCTCTTTCGAGTCACTCGATATAGAGGACTCACAAGCTGACTATAGCCTGGAGCATGCATTCTCCAGAATCCCACAAGGCCTAGGAAAGCTTGCGTTTCCTTTCTGTTAGTTGGCAGAGACATTGCCATTATTTTGTTTTATATGGCGACGTCCATCCTGCCATTTTACCCCCAGGAACTGGATTTCCTGTGCAGGTCCCTTGACCTTACTCTGTTTAATGGCAAAACCAGCTTTCAGGAGAATTTGGATTACTTTTTTCCCTTTCTCAAAAACTTCTTCTGCTGTGTTGCCCCACACAAGGATGTCATCAATGTACTGCAGGTGTTCAGGAGCTCCCCCTTGTTCCAGTGCAGACTGGAACAGTCCATGGCAAATGGTAGGGCTGTGTTTCCACCCCTGGGGCAGTCGATTCCAGGTGTATTGGATGCCCCTCCAAGTGAAAGCAAACTGTGGCCTGCATGCTGCTGCCAAAGGGATGGAGAAAAATGCATTAGCGATATCAATTGTGGCGTACCACTTGGCTGCCTTTGACTCTAGTTCGTACTGAAGTTCTAGCACGTCTGGCACTGCAGCACTCAAAGGTGGTGTGACTTCGTTCAGGCCGTGATAGTCCACCGTTAACCTCCACTCGCCATTAGACTTTCACACTGGCCATATGGGACTATTAAAAGGTGAGCGAGTCTTGCTGATCCCTCCTTGACTCTCCAGCCGATGAATCAACTCATGGATGGGAATTAGGGAGTCTCGGTTGGTGCAATATTGCCTTCAGTGCACTGTCGTGGTAGTGATTGGTACCTGCTTTTCTTCAACTTTAAGCAATCCTACAATGGAGGGGTCTTCTGAAAGGCCAGGTAGGGTAGACAGCTGCCTAATCTTCTCTGTGCTCAAAGCAGCTATGCCAAAAGCCCACCGGTACCCTTCTAGATCCTTGAAGTACCCTCTCTTTAGGTAGTCAATGCCAAGGATGCATGGAGCCTCTGGGCCAGTAACAATGGGATGCTTTTGCCACTCATTCCCAGGTAGACTCACTTCAGCTTCCAATACAGTTAGCTGTTGGGACCACCCTGTCAGTCCAGAAATAGAGATGGGTTCTGTCCCTTGGTAGCCTGATGGCATTGGGGTACATTGTGCACCAGTGTCCACTAGAGCTTTGTATTCTTGTGGTTCCAATGTGCCAGGCCATCGGATCCACACAGTCCAGTAAATCCGGTTATCCCTCTCCTCTACCTGGCCAGAGGCTGGTCCCCTCTAGTCCTGGTTGGAGCGTCTGCCACTTAATTCTTGCAAATGAGAAGCAGAGGTCCCTTCATCAGGGTCACGAATAACATCAGCTCTTCTACTGCCTCTGGAGAACTGCCCAACAGAAACCGGAGCGGTGTTTTTCTTAGGGGCCCCTCTTCTTGCTGCTGGATTTCCTTGCAGTTCACGTACCCGAGCAGCTAGGGTTGAAGTAGGTACACCATCCCATTTCCTCATATCTTCCCCATAGTCACGCAGATAAAACCACAAGGTGCCACGTGGTGTGCGTCTTGGGTACTCTCTCTCCCTCTCGAGCAGGAAAATACTGATTCTTAGTGGCTGAAATATCACTCAGTCTGGATAGGGGAAAATATGCTCGTTCTACGAGGTGGTCAAGTCTTTCGGACAGTTTCTCCACAGCTGAGACACAGCTCCGTAGTGGAGCAGAGAGATTGTCTTCATATTTTTTAAGCTGGCAGGACAGGTTATACACTGTTGGTCCCATCCCCTCATCCCAATTAAATATTGCCAGTGTAGTGGCATGTGATGATGGTGCACTCCGCACCAATTTACGCCACATGGATGTTGTGCACTGGACTTCATCGGGATCTTTAGGTGTCTGGGCATTGTCCAAATCACTATAAATCATCTCCAGCACAGCTAATTCCCTCAG
>NW_023305918.1:0-7109 GCF_011077185.1 Oxyura jamaicensis
CCCACTTAATATTTAAATAAGTATTTGATACTTCTGTTTGTTCAAAAGTAGAGTAAATGCACTTACATAAAAATAACATAAAAATAAGAATTTGATTTTTTTTATGAGCTCCCTTGCCCGCTGCAGCATTGTATTTTACCTGTAATTCTGCGCGCGAAGATCTGAACGAAGACGACGGAGTCGTGCGTATTTGAAGTGTGTACCGTTTGGTTGGGTGGGATTCGGTTGCCTGTGTGATAAATGATTAAATCCCAAATAGGATTTTTGTGATTTATTAAGCGAATAGAGGCAAGCAAATTCTCTCTGCAGAGACTCCCGGAGCACCCAGCGCTGTTTGCTTGCCTCTTAATCATTTATCACAGTCCAGATGGCAAATCGGGCCCTCTGTCCCTTTCAGAAGGGAGTCCCCTGTGACGATAACCCTTCTTTCTTTCTTGATAGAAGATGTACTGATGCGGGGGGTAGGTTGCCTTAGCTTAGGCACCCCTTCCAACTGGGATGGGCTTTCATCTACATTGTAATGTGCTTGACTGTCAAGTTCTAGAGCCTCATACCTGTTACTTAATGGCAGCCACGAAGGTGATTCCATACCATATAAATCATGCTGAGCAATTAATCAATTAATATGGAGTGGCTGGCCAGGGTGGGGAGACCACTGCTCAGGGATAGGATGGGCTTCAGGGACGCTGCTCAGGGATGGGATGGGTTGGAGTGGCCGTTGGGCCTGTCACAGGACTTGGAGTGGCTGCAGGGTCTTTCACTTGGGTTATAGTGCCATCGACTGCAGCTCAGTAAGCATAGGGCAAGCCCCAGCACGTTGCAGTGATTTGTGTATCTCTGGAATTGCTAGGGTGATGATACACCTTTTTCAAGCATTCTACCTTTTTTTTTTTTTAGGATTTTGCAGTTGTTCAGGGCTGAATTTCCAAAACACTGGAGGTGCTCACTGCTCTAGATGCCTGCCCATATCCTCCCACACTCCCTGCCACTCACAACTATCCCGCCTCAGGACAGATCTCTGGATGGCTGTGGTGGCTTTACCGTGCTAGGCAGTTGAACACCACAACTGCTCTCTCACTCCCCCTCCTCAGATGAGGAGGGGAAGAAGTAAAGGAAAGAACAGCTCACGGGTTGAGATAAGGATAATTTAATTAAACAGGAAAAAAAATATATTATTCAGGAAATATTATTATTAATTAAACAATTCAACTAAAGGGAAAAAAGGGAAAGGGGAAGAGGGAGGGGGAAAGGGAATAACAAAACAAAACAAGTAAAGGCTATGTGGAAGTGCAGAGGAAAGAAAGTACTCTCTACTTCCCACAAATGAAGAAACTTTTTTTCTTATTTTGCTAGGAACACATAATTTGCTAACCTGAAAGTGAAGATGACAAGGAACAGTGCCTTCAAGCCAAGTTTAAACTTTTATTTTTATTTTCTGTACAAAGTATATTACAACTCTTTTCCCTGTGGTACTTATTAGGAGTTTACTAGTAAAAATCATCTCAACCTATAAAAACATAGGACTGACCCTTCAGAAAATGATGCGTAAGATTAAGAATACCAAAGCCATGTTCAGGAAAGCTGACAGTACTTTTCATAAAATCATCTCTAACCACCGAAGAAGTTTGAAGTTGTAAGTGGTCTCACACAAGTCCATTGATCTCTCAGTTCATCTTTGTCTTGGTTTCAGTTAGGACAGAGTTATTTTTCCTCCTAGTAGCTGGTAGGGTGCTATGTTTTGGATTAGGATGAGAAGAGTGCTGATAACAGGCTGATGTTTTAATTGCTGCAGAGCAATGCTTACACTAAGCCAAGGACTTTTCAGCTCCTCGCTCTGTCCTACTAGCAGGCAGGCTAGGGGTGCAGCAAGAGCTGGGAGGGGACAGACCCAGGACAGCTGACCCAAACTGGCCAAAGGGGTATTCCATACCATCTGACGTCATGGTAAACAATATATAGGGTTGGCTACCCAGGCTGGGGGGTCGGCTGCTCAGGTATAAACTGGGCATCGGTCAGCAGGTGGTGAGCAATTGCATTGTGCATCACTTGTTTTGTACACATTATTATTAGTAGTACTATTATTATTATTATTATTTTCCTGTCTTAATAAACTGTCTTTATCTCAACTCACAGGCTTCACTTTCCCGTTTCTCTCCCCCATCCCAGAGAGGGAGGGGGGAGGTTGAGTGAACGGCTGTGTGGTGTTTAGCTGCTGGCTGGGTTAAACCACAACAGTCTTCCACAGAAATCACTGAGTTAAAAGTGATTTTCATTTTACATTTCACAGATTTTTTTTTTTCCTCTGTGTAACTGGTCATTTGCTAGAATAAATCTTCATTTCAAAACTGTCCTTGTCCTGAATACTGGCTTATTATTCAAGCTGCCTTCTTAGCACAGGTTCCTTGAAGATGGTGTAGATTTATTTTTGACCTAATTAAACAGTAAGATAACCACATCAGACAGGTAAAATGATACATGAATAATTGTAACACATCGTGTAATTTTTATTGAATCTTGTGTAGTTGGAAGAATGGCAAAACAGCAGAGAAGTTTTATATTTCTTACCTGTTTTGGATCATGTGGCTTTTGACTAGATGTCCAGCTGCAAGAACTGCCATTAGTGATAACTCCCCTGCCTTCACTGTAGCACAAACAACTTTAGCAAGCTGATGGGCCTTTTCACCAGTGTTACCTTGGCTTGCACCTTGAACCCCTAACATCTGGAGAGAAAAATATGCAATATTATACTATGAAACCTAAGTAAATTTATGCTAATTTTTAAAATAAGTCTTTCCAACTTATATCCATTCAACTTTAATATTAAACATCTTAAGCTTTAAAATCTAGATACATGAAAATAATCAGATCTAAATTTTTCATGTGAAGTCCACCAAATTTCAAAAGGGCCCATTCCCACAATGGTACTCAAACACAATATACACAACATGAAAGTGAGCTTTGATTTAGGAAGCTAAGTTGCTTTAAATGTCCTGCTTTATACCTGCAAACAGGCCTGCTGTGGGACCAATTTGGTGCCTCCACCAACAGTTCCTATTTCTATAGAAGGCATTGTGCAGCTGATGTACAGGTCTTCATTGGTAGAACCAGTCCATTCCATCAAAGTGATGCAGTGTGGTGGTTTTACCGTGCTAGGCAGCTGAACACCACAACCGCTCTCTCACTCCCCCTCCTCAGATGAGGAGGGGAAGAAGTAAAGGAAAGAACAACTCACGGGTTGAGATAAGGATAATTTAATTAAAGGGAAAAATAGTTATTAAGGAAATATTATTATTAATTAAACACTTTAGTTAAAGGGAAAAAAAAGGAAAGGGGAAAAGGGAGGGGGGAAAGGGAAAAAAAAAAAACAAAAAAAACAACAAGTAAAGGCTATGTGGAAGTGCAGAGGAAAGAAAGTACTCTCTACTTCCCACAAATGAGCGATGCTTGACCACGTCCTCGAAGCAGGGCCTCAACGCACGTAGCCGGTGTTCGGGAGGACAGACGTTTTCACAACGAGAGCCCACCGCTCCCCTCTTCTTCCACCTTTTATTGCTGAGTGTGACATCATATGGTATGGAATATCCCTTTGGTTGGTTTAGGTCAGCTGCCCTGGTGATGTTTCTTTCTCACTTTTTTGCCCACCCCCTAGGAGGGTTAGAGAGAGTCCTGATGCTGTGCCAGCGCTTCTCAGCAGCAGACACAGCACTAGTGTGATACCACTGCTGTTCTAGCTCCAAGTGCAGAGCGCAGCACTGTATGGGCTGCTGCAGGGAAAGTTAACGTCCCAGCCAGACCCAGTACATGCAGTTAGAGCTGCCTACATTCTGTGCAGCATCCTTTAGATCAGGAAGGAGAAACAAAACAAAGCAAAACACTAAGTGTTCAGTTAAGGATTACTGAACTAAAGAAAAGCTGAGTTGATATAAAACAAACTTACCTGACCACAGGCAAGGTAGATGGCTGTAACAGTGTTTGCTGCATGTGCATTGTAGCCACCTATGCTACCAGCCATGGCAGAACCCACCAAATTTCATATTGACTTCAACTATATCTTCAGTAGTTGTCTTCAAAACTTAGACAAAGTGATACACTTTTACTACAGCATTCCTTAGGCTGGAGCAAAAATAACCTATTTCATGTTAAAAAGACCTCCCACCCCTTCTTTGCTTCCACATGGATTTTGACTTAGTGATGGTCCTAGATATCTAATTTATTTTTGTTCAAAAGGAGCCCTTTCAAATGCAGAGTGTATCATCTAAGTAACAACAGAAAATTCAGTACAGAGGGTCTGGACATGCACAGGCTTCTAAGAAAAAAAATCATCAGCTACCTTCTTCATTTCAAATTCTAATTTATCTTCAGTACAAAACAAACAAAAACAACTTGGTAGAAATATCCCATTACTTCACCTTGACATGACTGCAACTTTCCTCTGAAGTTGCTCTGGACAATAAACCCTCCCCAATTTTGGCTTTGTATTCTTATGCGGTACAAAATGAATAGTTTAAATACAAAAAGCTGTGGTAAATAACCATGGCACAGACTAATTTCAAATTGAAACATTTATACTATACTAACTGTATTTTGAAAGCTTCAGGTAAGAAATTTACACTAAACATAGCGTAAAAATTATTAAAAAGTGCAAACAAGATAGTGCTGTGAGCAAAATTTAATATATTCCAGTGTAGTAGGAATAGCAACTGATGGCAGAGATTTGCACTAAGCCTTCAATAATGACAAAAACAAAGTTTATATAGAAAGTTCAATGCAAGTAAATGTAGTGATGTACGTGGTTGGGTGGGAGATGGGTCAGGACAGGACAGGACAGGGACATCATCCCCAGACATGGGACAGGATAGGGACATCCCCAGATTTACCTAAAAACTATCAGTACCAATTACCAAAGGATAGGCTCCCCATTATTACTCTGGAATTAATCTTGGGGTTATAATAGATATTCTTCTGACATTGCTACTGAATAAGCAGTACAAATGAAAAAAAAAAAAAAAGGAAATTAGGAAAGTACTAGGAAGCAAAACCAAAAGACATAATGAGGCCAATGTATAAAACCAGCCTGCACACCACACTTTGAATAATGAGTCCACCTTTGTCCTCCAAATTTCAGAACTGAAAAAGAGCCAGTGATAAGAATGTTCAAAGATGTGCTAGGATAGTCTGCTTAGTCATTCCTAACAGAAACTAGTACTTTTCAGTCTGAAAATGAGAATAACTAGTGAGGCAGAAGGCTTCTGTTACAGCTATAAAATCCTGAGTAGTACAGATAAGATTAACGTTTGTGAAGTGCTTCTTACAGTAAAAAACTAGGCCATAATCAAAGGAAATCAACAACAAAAAGGAGATAATTCTTCACACAAGGTGTAGCTGTAACTGGGGAATTCTGCTGGGTATATTAGAATCATAGAATATCCCAAGTTGGAAGTGACCAATAAAGATCATAGAGCCCAACTCCCGGCTCCCGGCTCCACACAGGTCTGTCCAAAAATTCGGACCATATGTCTGAAAGCATTGTCCAAACGCTTCTTGAACTCCAGCAGGCTTACTGCCATGACCAGTTCCCTGGGGAGCCTGTTCCAGAGCCCAACCACCCTCTCAGTGAAGAAACTTTCACAGCTTCATGCTGTTATTTTCGGTCCTATCGCTGGTCATCAGAGAGAAGAGAACAGTGCCTCTGCTCCCCCTTCTGAGGAAGCTGTAGACCATGATGAGGTCTACCCTCAGTCTCCTCCAGGCTGAATAAAACAAGCGACTTCAACCTCTCCTCATATGTCTTCCCCTCTAGACCCTTCACCATCTTTGTAGCCCTCCTTTGTACACTCTCTAATAGTTTCATGTCTTTCTTATACTGTGGTGCCCAAAACTGCACACAGTACTCGAGGTGAAGCCAGCACAGAGTGGAGCAGGACAATCACTTCCCTCAACTGGCTAGCAATGTCGTACTGGATGCACCCCAGGATATGGTTGGCCCTTTTGGCTACCAGGGTACACCACTGACTCATACTCAACCTGCCATTAACCAGAACCCCCTGATCCATTTCTGCGGAGCTGCTCTCCAGCCTCTCGTCCCGCAGTCTATACATATATACAGGATTGCTCCATCCCAGGTGCAGATCCCAGCACTTGCTCTTGTTAAACTTCAGGCGGTTGGTGATTGCCCAGCCTTCTAACTTGTCAAAGATATCTCTGCAAGGCCTTTCCACCCATGAGGGAGTCCACAACTCCTCTCAATTTAGTGTTATCCACAAACTTACTTTGCACACCTTACAGTCCTGCATCCAAAAAATGGTGCCCTGCAGAACCCCATTAATGACTGGCTGCCAGCCTAATGTAACCCCATTTACTATAAGCCTTTGAGCCCAACCCGTCTACCAAATGTTAACCTGTCTTTTTATGTATTTGTCTAGCTGTAAACTGAACATTTTGTCCAGAAGGATACTGTGAGAAACAGTATCGAAAGCTTTGCTGAAATCCAAAAAGATCACATCAACTGGCTTCCCTTGGTCAACTAGATGGGTGACCTTGTCATAAAAGGAAATTAAGTTTGTTAAACAGGGCTTTTCCCTTGTTAGCCTGTGTTGGCTGTGTCAATGACTGTGTTGTCTTTCAAGTGTTTTTCAGAATAATCTTCTCCATAATTTTACCAGGCACTGAAGTGAGACTGACAGGCCTGCAATTACCAGGGTCTTCACAGACTGGACCCAGCACTGACCCCTGGGGAACACTGCTATTCACAGATCTCCAGCCAGACTCTGCGCCACTAATCGCCAACCTCTGAGCTCAGCCAGTCAGCCAGTTCTCAACCCACCTTACTGTCCACTCATCTATCCCACACTATCCCACAGGGAGGCTCAGTCCGCCTCCCTGCCAGGAGCCCTCGCTGCAGTCAATCCACATGAGGTCCTTGCTAAAAATAAAGTTCTTTCTTGTGCTTGAAAATCGAGACAACATTTGCCACCTTCTGGCTGACTGGGACCTCTCCAGATTTCCACAGCTGTTTAAAAATAATTGAGAGAGAAATAAATGGTTTGATACTAAAGTTATACGTAACGAAGAGTCTACACTGTAAGATTGTAAGAGTCTACACACTAATA
>NW_023305919.1:0-4077 GCF_011077185.1 Oxyura jamaicensis
CATTTTTTTTTTTTTTTTTTTCCATAGAGGGTGTTCAAGTCAGGAGACTTGAAGTCATAGGAAGAAAAGCTCAACCAAATAAATCAGGTTCAAATGCTATTTTTTACCCAGGAAGCAAATGTCCTTAGATGGGTGAGTCTTCCTCAGCATCTGTTGCTCAGCCTTGCTTCATAGAGCTTGCTGTTAGTCAAACTTGCGAAACTTTGTCAGTGGCTGCAGCAGAATACAGCAGTGATACCATGCTGTGTCCAGAGATTCTCTGAGTCACATTAGATTCAGGAAACAACAGTATAAATAGAGCTCTCCAAATAGTAGCTTTACATCATCATCATGTGTTTCCAGTTGGGGGATAAATACTTACTCATTCCCGGGTGATATCACTTTTTCAGACCCTCTCTAAAACTAAATATAGTCATAGAAAGTGTCACTGCACATACAAACTAAAGCAGTTGAGTCATTTAAGACCTTGGAGAATTGGCAAGAATATGCTGTATCATCACTGACAGTCACAGAGGATGACTTAATGGGTAAAAGGGAGGCGTGATCTTGTGGTTAAAGTGTGAGTTTGTAGGTCACTAGTTCTGTTATGTAGGGACTGGCCTTGCAGAGATGACTCTGTCCATTTGTGCTTCTGTTGATACTTAGACTGGCGAATTGCAACCCATCGCCAGCATATCTGGGTATGTATTACGTGGAGTCCCCAGGGAGCTTCATGGCATTTCTGGTGGCTTCCACTTTTACAAATGAAGCTTCACTGGCAGTGGAGTTCCCTTATAAAGGGAATGGTAAGGAAGCAGGGGTATCCATTGTTCCTGATTTCAATGGCTGTGGAGCACGTTTGCATTTCATCGCTCAAAACACCTGAAACAGCAGCACTGCAGGATCCTGTGGTGGGCTCTTAAATTCAGAGTCATCCAAAAGCAGTCTGCTCCTGGAAGTGTTGATTTTAACATTGCAGTTTCCTGTTCATTAAGAAGAGACATCAGGTTAAAGCAAGCAAAAAATAATAAATGAAATAAAACCTGATCAGGTGTTTGAGCCTTGTACAGAGGTCAGTAGCATTCATTAGATCAAAAAAATAACAGAGGGACCATCTCAATAAACGATAGTCCTAAAACCTCATCATTATATCTGCTCATTTCCCTGCCTTAATAATTCTGTCATTACTAAGCATTGTGGCATTTTGCTAGCTGTTCTTACAGTGCAGTCCAGTCTCAGAAAGCAATGAATAACCAAAGCAATTAATAACCACTGTCTGTAGATAGCATTTTGAAATGATGGGATGGTCCCTTCCAATCTTTGGATGTGAAAATACAGGAAAAAAATACTGTTTAGGCCTGTTGTTTGCCAGCTGGCCAGGGGACCTAGGAGTCCAGAGAGAGCAGAGCTATGCAGGGCTGGCAGCCCCACCATAACTTGTGGAGATCTGGGGCTTTATGAAGCTGGACTTTATGAAGCTGGGCTTTCTGAAATTTGCTTACCCACGTCTCTGTGCTAGAGAGATGTACTCTTTCAGTTATGTGGTTAAATATTCTGGATATACAGAAATGAAAGGCCACTTCTGAAATTTTGCACTGTAGCTTGCAGATGTAAGGACACATCTTTGTGGGAAAAACAGCTGTCAGGTGGCATTTCAGTCTTTAAGGCAAGAACTGAATACATCCTGCTGTTACAGTTCACACTTATATGGATTGCATTCAGTGTGAATCCTTCTCATAATTCATTTGAATCTGGCAAATACATACTTTGTAAAGCACATTGGGATTTATGAAGGCGTTTCTGGTCTTTTATTATTTTTTTTCCACGGACAGTGGGAGCTCATTCACCAATTTCTGAACTGTTGGCTTTGCAGAGCTGAAAGGTGCCACTTGTCAAAAGGCACAAAGGAGCGCTGCCTGTGCTTGCTGAGTCAAGGGAGGGAGTGCTACGCTTGCTGTCATTATGGGGAAGTTCACGGGTAGGTAAATGGTAATTTTCCAAACGAGAATTTGGCACAGTAGAACTAATTTATTCTTTCTCCTGAACAGAAAGACTGTAGAGCTTTTATCAAGCATAGTGATTTGCGCTCTTTGAGATCCAGCAGGAAACAAATTAGGAAAAAGAAAACACAGCAGTGGCTTTGCCTGCAGTTCCTGCTTTTTGCTCCTAGAAGCTTACCATTATTTGTGTTATCTAGGTGCTGAAATGAAAATGTCTTCCCCTTCAGCTTTTGGGTTGCCCTGCCTCTTGTGGTAACTGGACTGTGCATGGCATGAAAAGGCCTACTGTGCGAGGGGAGTCAGCTCGGCCCTTCAGATATGGAGAGGCTGGGAAACGGACAACAAAGGCTTCTTGTGAATTGCCAAGAATGCTTTGCTATAGTAACTAAACAGAGAAATTAATATTAGTGCAAAAGCAGCTCTGATGTGTTCAGCTTGCAGAGCCCTGCTCTGTGTCACAGCAAACATGTTTTTATGCCGCGTCTTTTCTGGTGGCCTGCCCTGTGGGCCATGTTGCACAGGAGGTGGGTGGCTGGGTGAGACCCCAGCTTTAACACCGATGCCTGCTGACCCGGGCTGCATCTAGAACAGTTTTGGAGGGGTTTGGCATTTGGTTCTTCTCTCTAGCTAAGCTAAGTTGGGCAGTGCTTGCAGCTTCCACATGGCATTCCTCCTTGGTACATACTTTCTCTGTCTCACTTGTAGAAGGAGACAGTGCCTGGCAGGAGCTCAGGGAAGAGGACTTGCCACAGGACTTGCTTTTCAAGGCCCAGGATAGTGTTCTGGGCGGTGGCATGGGGCACAGGATATATTTACAGCCATCCAGTGGCTGCTTCCACCATTTTAAGTACATGGCGCTTGCTGTTGCAGGTTTGAGGGAGTGTGATGTAACCAATCTGCCAGGCTTCTCCAGATTTATATTTCAGCCATTGTCCTCCATACCAAAGAGGTTTTGACCGTTTAGCTTGCTTGATTGCAGCACATGTTTCACAGTCATGAATAACCTGTGCTATAGTGTCCATGGTCAGGTCCACCCCTTGATCACAAGACCTCTGTTTGTTGCATCTCTACCTTGATGGCCCAAGGTGTCGTGGGCCCATCAGGCTATAAATAATTCACACTTATGTTGTCAGTCCAAGTCCACCTGAACCACTTCACTCTTAGCAGCCTGATCCACCTGCTGGTTCTGATGTTCTCCAGTAGCCTGATTTTTGGGCACAGGAGCATCTATGTGGCGTACCTTTACAACCAGGTTCTCTACCCGGGCAGCAATATCTTGCCACAATGCAGCAGCCCAGATGGGTTTGCCACTTCGCTGCCAGTTGTTCTGTTTCCATTGCTGTAACCACCCCCACAGGGCATTTGCTACCATCCACGAATCAGTGTAGAGGTAGAGAACTGGCCATTTTTCTTGTTCAGCAATATCTAAAGCCAGCTGGATGGCTTTCGTTTCTGCAAACTGACTCGATTCACCTTCAGCCTCAGCAGCTTCTGCAACTCGTCGTGTAGGACTCCATACAGCAGCCTTCCATCTCCAATGCTTTCCCACAATACAACAGGACCCATCAGTGAACAGGGCATATTTCTTCTCATTTTCTGGTAGCTTGTTGTACGATAGGGCTTCTTCAGCACGGGTCACCTCCTCTGGTGATATTCCAAAATACTTGCCTTCTGGCCAGTCCATAATCACTTCCAAGATTCCTGGATGACTGGGGTTTCCTATTTGAGCCCATTGAGTAATCAGTGCAACCCACTTGCTCCATGTAGCATCAGTTGCATGATGTGTAGAGGGGACCCTTCCTTTGAACATCGAGCCCAGTACTGGCAGTCGGGGTGCCAGGAGGAGCTGTGCTTCAGTACTGACCGCTTCCGAAGCAGATCGAACTCCCTCATATGCTGCCATTCTGTCTTTTTCAGTTGGAGTGTAGCGGGCCTTATATCCTCTGTATCCCTGACTCTAAAACCCTAGGGGTCGACCTCGAGTTTCCCCAGGTTCTTTCTGCCAGAGGCTCCAGGTGGGGCCATTCTCCCCGGCTGCGGTGTAGAGCACATTCTTTACATCTGGTCCCGTTCGGACTGGCCCAAGGGCTACTGCATG
>NW_023305920.1:0-1403 GCF_011077185.1 Oxyura jamaicensis
CTTGTCTTATCACTTGGTGCTTGGGAAAAGAGCCCCATCCCCACCTCGCTATAGCCTCCTTAGGCTCCTATAGGAGTGCAATCAGGTCTCCCCTGAGCGTCCTTTTCTCCAGGCTAAACAACCCCAGTTCCCTCAGCTGCTCCTCATAAAACTTGTTCTCTAGACCCTTCACCAGCTTCGTTGCCCTTCTTTGCACATGCTCCAGCACCCCAGTGTCCTTCTTATAGTGGGGGGCCCAAAACTGAAGATGGTATTCGAGGTGTGGCCTCATCAGAGCCAAGTTCAGAGGGTCAATCACTTCCCTAGTCCTGCTGGCCACATTATTTCTGATACAAGCCAAGATGCTCTTGGCCTTCTTGGCCATCTGAGCACACTGCTGGCTCATATTCAGCTGGCTATCAACCAATACTGCCAGATCCCTTTCTGCCTGGCAACTTGCCAGCCACTATTCCTTCAGCCTATGGTGTTGCATGGGGTTGTTGTGCCCCAGGTGCAGGTTCAGTACGGCCTTGTCCCTAGTTGGCTTGCTCACCATCTGTGTCGGGAAGTTATCTACACATTCTAGAAACCTCCTAATCTGTTTCCTCCCTGCTGTGGTTGTATTTCCAGCAGATATCTGGTAAATTGAAGTCTCCCATGAGAACAAGAGGTAGCAATTGTAATACTTCTCCCATCTGCTTGTAGACTACTCACTTTTCCCATTGATGTCCCTTTCCCCATAACTTCAATGTGTGAAGTTAAGTATGATTTCATTGGCCAACTTGAAGAAAAGGCATCACCTTTATCTCTTCCTCTAAGTGCCTCTTGAGTTCCTCAATCTGCTGAGTGAATGCCTGCTTGCTTCGAGACAGCTGAGAAATCTGAGAATCTTTCTCCTCCACCTGGCGTGAATATTCACCTAGGGAAGCATATAGAAATGAAAAGTTTAATTGTCACTGGTGACCAAAACCAAAAAATTTTAGTATGCTCTCCCATTCCACAACAGAGGTGAAGCTTTCTCACCTGATTCTGTCTGCAGACGAGCTCTTTGAGCGCTGAGGTCATTGATCATGCGCTGATGCTCCTCTTCCTTTGTCTTTATCTCACTCAGCTGGTCTTCTAGAGTACGACACATTTTCTCCAGGTTTGCCTATGGTGATGACGAGACATGAAAGAAGATAAATATGTAGATTCCTCCTCATTCTGAACAACACGATTCTCAAACGAAAATTGTAGCCAAAAGTGCAAGCTATAACATGCTCATTGGTACCCTCAGATTAGAAATACAGTCCTATACAGAGACATATATTGTAACTTGGCCATATTTTGAAAAAGACATAATTCCACAATAATTATTTTCCAGATGTCTACAATATGTTCTTTACCTTGGCTTTGGAGACAGACTCCATGTTACTGGCCAAGTC
>NW_023305921.1:0-1198 GCF_011077185.1 Oxyura jamaicensis
AATTTGACATTCACCTAATAAAAAAATAAATAGAAATCATCCCACAGGATGAAGGTAGAAAAGTTGCTTTTAGAAGGCCAAGACTTTTACATTTTTTCTAATGTTCTTCAAGTCCCATCTATATTGACCTTCTCCCTGATATGAACTGCATCTGCAAGACGACAAGAGCTGGACTCAGGCCACTGAAGACATCAAGGCACTCCAAATACAGTTATCTCCATACCCACTCACTTCAATAACCTGTCTTATCTGCCAAAGATGTGTGTTTCTGACTGTAGTTATGCGCAAAAACGAGGGTTGTGTTTCTGGGAATAGGGATTCCCAATAAGGAAGGTCCGCCGTGGCGCTCGAGATACCAAAGGGATCGCAGCCAGTGATCTGCCGAAAGTCTGCCGGGAGTCGCAGCGTAGGTCCGACGCGGCGCAGGGGATTCGCCGGGCTTCACTGGCGGCGGTCTGCCGCGGCACCAGGAGAATAGCCAACTGTGGCAGGCGAGGGTCCACCGCAGCACTTTCTTGTCCGCAGGGGCTCAGCGGCGGCTGTACGCCGAGGGCCGATTGTTTCGCCGCTCGGCATCTGTGAGGGGCCTGGGGATCCGCTGACCGCTTGCCCAAGAAACACACACCCCATCTGCCCTTAGAAACACAAACACTTGTCCCCGAGGATGCTCCTGAGACCTGCTCACCTGATCTGATCCCCAGACATTGTCTCCACAACTGCTTCGCACATCTGGAACCTACTCCTGGGACACAGCAAATCTCCCCAGAGTGGGTCCCCGGCGAAATTTCGCAGAGGCAGTCCGCAGAACTGCTACCCAGACCAGGTTCCCCATTCTAGTCCTCTCAACTTGTCCCAACATCTGGTCCCCAAAGCTGCTCTATAGATCTCATCCGCACATTGGTTGTAGGAATATTCTCCATTCAATCAGAAGATGGTGCTTTCTCAGTAGTATTGTTAGCGAGAGAATAGTCTTATCAGATTTGTACTTATCACTTTTACTATTTCTTTTCATACGAGTTTTGAATTATTTTATTTCATATTTTTGTTTGTTAGTTTTTACTTTGTGGCTTTGTCCTCCTCAACCTGCGGTATATTTCTTTCTTTTAGATGTCTCTCAGAATGCGGTGGACGCTGGATATTTGACAATACTTGGCAACACATTGCTGGAACACCTAGACAAGGAAGATGATAAATAACC
>NW_023305922.1:0-1037 GCF_011077185.1 Oxyura jamaicensis
CTTCCCAGAGCTGTTCCGAAGGTCTGGTCCCCTGAGCTTGTCCCAAGTCCTGGTATCAGACGTGCTGGCCAGAGCTGCTGCCCAGGACTGCTCCGCAGAGTTGGTTCCAAGATTCGGTCGCCTGCCCTTGAGCATGCGGTTGGCGGATCACGGCCAGTGACGGCCGATGGGCCCCGGGCCCCGCGCGGTCACAGAGCGGTGTAACTCGCGGCCCTCGGCGGTTGCCGGTCGGTGAACCCCGGCGGGCTCCAAAGCGCCTCGGCAGATCATAACCTGCGACAGTCGGAGGGCCTTCGGCGGATCCTCGGCGGCGATCCCAGTTCGTATCCCGGGCGCCGCGGCGGACGAGCGCCAGAGACCCCGGGCAGGTCGTCCCCAGGTGCTGCGGACGCTAGCTGCCGATTATCAGCGCCGGGCCCACGGTTCCTTAGTCGTATCCCCGCCGGCGACATTCGGAAGCATCCCGGTCCAGAGAAAATTGGAGGGCAACACAGGATCCCCGTGGGCCGCGATGAAGCCACCAGGTGAGCACCGGCGGGACCACAGCTATGCGGCGTATCCTCCCCGGCTACAAGTGGCGAGCTCCGGCAGACAACCCTCGGTAACTCCCGGCTCGTACCGAGTTAACTCCTCGTTAACTCGTACGCTGCAGCGGAGCCGCGACAGCGAACTCCGGAGGTCTCTGGACGCCACGGAGGATCCCTGCAGGCGATCCCCAGCGGGACTCCTGTCCCGCGCCGGACCTCCCTGGAGAAACCTGCCGGGCATCAAGGTGCCGTGCGGGACGCCCGGTGACGATTACCGACAGCTCATCTAAGCTGCTGCCCAGAGCTGGTACCTACCATACCTGGTTGCCATACCTGCTCAGAACAACTGGTCCACAGCTCTGCTTCCCAGAGCTGGTCCCCACGATTTGTGCCCAGACATGCTCTCCAGCTTTTGTCAACACACCTGCTCCACAGCTACCCGGAGCTGTTCCGAAGACTTGATTCCCCAGAGCTTGTCCCCAAGTCCTGGGAACCAGACCTGCTGCCCAG
>NW_023305923.1:0-1446 GCF_011077185.1 Oxyura jamaicensis
CTCTCAGAGGACCCTTTTGTTGTGGGGTTGCTGAGGGTCGAAGAACAGCAAGTGCCAGTTGCTACTACAACTGTGCATCGGCGGCAATATCGCACCAACCGAGACTCCCTGATTCCCATCCATGAGCTTTCCCGTTTCTCTTCCCCATCCCAAGAGGGAGGGGGGAGGGTGAGCGAACGGCTGTGTGGTGTTTAGCTGCCAGCCGGGTTAAACCACAACACCTACCGTTAATTTCTCCTTTTCCTTTTTTTTCCTTCTCTCATGACTAGAGGACACGTGATTTTTGTTTTTACTGATTTTGTACTGCTCATCCTATTTTTCTTAGTTATCCTCCTTATTTTGGGACAGTGGGACCTTCCCCTTATTTGCTTAACATACTCCCCACTGCTATGCTGCACAATCACTTCTGAATATGCAAGGTTAGTGGAATTTTCCACTGCAAAAACATATTCTACATCAAAAACACAACTTTATTTCTTAAAATTCCCCCCTCTTCTTTTCTTACTCCTATTGTTGTTTTTGCACCTCTTCACATACCGCACTCTTGATTTTTTCCTACATTAAGGCACAATATTCTTCTTCGGATGTCACAGGGGATGACAGATACACAATGCCATTATTATTATAATATCAACAAATAGTTGTTTGAGCCAATTCCATTAGGGTAACCACAAAGTTAGTTTCTCCCAAATGTTTCTAAATCCCCAGGAAATGTCATCTTGAGCCATTCTATGTAGGATCTTTTTTTTTTCCCCAAAATTTTTGAGATCGGTCAAATTTGTCCCATTTGATCTACATATATACAGGAACTAACATTAATTACAGAGCACACTCCTCCTCATGAGGTTATTAATAAATTTAGCAATAAATCTAATACCATCTGATTCTAGAGTAGAATTTTTGCAAACTTGTTAACTCCTTTTGTAGTTCCTTGCCTGCATCCAGAGTGTTATTTCCTAGTTCTTCATTTACAACTGAGATATTTACAATAGCTTTTTCTAATTCACTCACCCCTAACCAAGGTAACACCTCGCAAAACTGTGAAATGCCCTGTTTCTTTTTACTATAGGATTATTTGAAGTCTGCTTAATTCTACGTGTGGTCTCAAGGGGGCTTTGGCTTTGTGGGTCTTCAATAATAGTTACATTTGGAATTATTGACCACAGGGTGCAAGCTCCCTTCCATCCTAGGGGCAACACCTTCCTGGCTTTATTGCCACATAGGCAGTACCACTCCTTGCCAATCGGGACAGGCTAAATCCGGTTAAAGGATTCTCATGTTGTATCTGGCGTGCATTATGTATATTAGCATTCCCATGGCTACCATATTCAGTAGAGTATGGATTATTCCCTACTTCATGGATAATATTTCCACACCCAGAGTCAGTACTAGTGCCCCCGAGCTTCTATCAATGTTGTTTAAAAGGCATCTTTGTTAACATGGTAT
>NW_023305924.1:0-1367 GCF_011077185.1 Oxyura jamaicensis
GAGAATGGCCCCACCTGGAGCCTCTGGCAGAAAGAACCTGGGGAAACCCAAGGTCGACCCCTAGGGTTTTGGAGTTGGGTATACACAGGATCTGAGGCCTGCTACACTCCAACCAAAAAAGAGATACTGGCAGCATATGAAGGAGTTCGATCTACTTCGGAAGTGGTTGGTACTGAAGCACAGCTCCTCCTGGCACCCCGACTGCCAGTACCGGGCTGGATGTTCAAAGGAAGGGTCCCCTCTACACATCATGCAACCGATGCTACATGGAGTAAGTGGGTTGCACTGATTATTCAGCAGGCTCAAATACAAAACCGTAGTTGCCCAGGAATCGTGGAAGTGGTCAGAAGGCAAATACTTTGGGATGTCATCAGAGGAGGAGGTGGTCCGTGCTGATGTTGTGGTTTAACCCGGCTGGCAGCTAAACACCACACACCCCCTCGCCCTCTGGGATGGGGGAGAGAAACGGGAAAGTGAAGCCTGTGGGTTGAGATAAAGACAGTTTATTAAGATAGAAAGTAATAATAATAATAATAATATGTATAAACAAATGATGCACAATGCAATTGCTCACCACCTGCTGACCGATGCCCAGCCCAACCCCGAGCAGCCAGCCCCCCACCCCGGCTAGCCACCCCTATATATTGTTCAGCATGATGTCAGATGGTATGGAATACCCCTTTGGCCAGTTTGGGTCACCTGTCCTGGGTCTGTCCCCTCCCAGCTCTTGCTGCACCCCCAGCCTGCCTGCTGGCAGGACAGAGCGAGAAGCTGAAAAGTCCTTGGATTAGTCTAAGCAGTGCTCTGCAGCAATTAAAACATCGGCATGTTATCAGCACTCTTCTCATCCTAATCCAAAACATACCACCCTACCAGCTACTGGGAGGGAAAATAACTGTCCTAACTGAAACCAGGACAGCTGAAGAAGCCCCATTGTACAACAAGCTACCAGAAAGTGAGAAGCAATATGCCCTGTTCACTGATGGGTCCTGTCGCATTGTGGGAAAGCATCAGAGATGGAAGGCTGCTGTATGGAGTCCTACATGACGAGTTGCACAAGCTACTGAGGGAGAAGGTGAATCAGGTTAGTTTGCAGAAGTGAAAGCCTTCCAGCTGACTTCAGATATTGCTGAGCGAGAAAAGTGGTCAGTTCTCTATTGCTATATTGATTCATGGATGGTATCAAATGCCCTGTGGGGGTGGTTACAGCAATGGAAACAGAACAACCTGATTGTAAAGGTATGACATGTAGATGCTCATGTGCCCAAGAATCGGGCTACTGAAGAACATCAAAACGACCAGCAGGTAGATCAGGCTGCTAAGATTGAAGTGGCTCAGGTGGACCTGGACTGGCAACATAAGGGTGA
>NW_023305925.1:0-3048 GCF_011077185.1 Oxyura jamaicensis
GAATAGAAGCTCCAGTGCTGAGTCTCCCAGATTTAGAAAGACCCTTTTACTTATCTGTAAACCCAAAGCAATGAAGGAACTGAGGCAACTGCTTGGGCTCTTGGGATATGTTTCTAACCAAATCGCATATGGAGTACTAACTCAAGAATGGGCAGGAATCAAGAAACCTGTGGGATATTGTTCCAAACTATTAGATCCTGTGAGCAGGGGTTGGCCAGGGTGCTTACAGGCAATTGTGGCTATTGTCTTACTGATTGAGGAAGCTAGAAAAGTCACTTTTAGGGCACCTCTGAAGGTATATGCTCCACATAATGTTAGGGGAGTACTCCAGCACAAGGCTGAAAAATGGTTACTCCCCTGATTTAGAACTAAAAGTAACTGCTGCACAGAGCCCTGCACAATTTCTATCTGGGGAACCCCTAACAGAACTACAACATAACTGCGTAGAGGTGATTGAATTGCAAACCAAAATCCGACCCGATCTTGAGGAGAATGGAAAATGGATTCTGCCTGATGGAAGGGAAATACTGCCAAAGGAACAAGCTAGGCATGTAATTTTACAGTTACACCTACAAAGACTGGAGTATCACCTTATGCGATGCTTTACGGTATTCCCAAGGAATGCCATAGATCATTCTTTGATAGAAGACTATGAGACCCCGAAATATGTGATAACTCTGGGAAAAAAAACAAATGAATGAACTTTGGGAGAAGGGGGTCTTGGCACATCAAAATGCGCCCTTGGGGTTCCCAATTCATAAAATACAGCCTGGAGATAAAGTGTTGATAAAAACTTGGAAAGAAGAATTGTTGTCTCCACATTGGGAAGGTCCTTGTCTTGTCTTGCTTACTACAGAAACGGCTACAAGAACGGCGGAAAAGGGGTGGATGCATGCATCGTGAGTAAAGGGACCTGTAACAGGAACCTGGAAGGTTGAGTCTACTACTGGAGATCTGAAAGTTAAGCTTAAAAGAACTTGAAGTATATTGGGGCATAGCTACCCTTTGGAGGCTAATTGCATGTATATTTGTGGTGGTTTTACCGTGCTAGGCAGTTGAACACCACAACCGCTCTCTCACTCCCCCTCCTCAGATGAGGAGGGGAAGAAGTAAAGGAAAGAACAACTCACGGGTTGAGATAAGGATGATTTAATTAAAGAGAAAAATATATATATATATATATATATATATTATTAAGGAAATATTATTATTAATTAAAAAATTCGACTAAAGGGAAAAAAAGAAAAGGGGAAGAGGGAGGGGGAAAGGGAATAACTAAACAAAACAAGTAAAGGCTATGTGGAAGTGCAGAGGAAAGAAATTACTCTCTACTTCCCACAAATGAGCGATGCTTGACCACGTCCTTGAAGCAGGGCCTCAACGCACATAGCCGGTGTTCGGGAGGAGGACAGACGTTTTCGCAACAAGAGCCCACCCCTCCCCTCTTCTTCCTTTTTCCACCTTTTATTGCTGAGTGTGACATCATGTGGTATGGAATATCCCTTTGGTTGGTTTAGGTCAGCTGCCCTGCTGATGTTTCTTTCTCACTTTTTGCCCACCCCCTAGGAGGGTCAGAGAGAGTCCTGATGCTGTGCCAGCACTTCTCAGCAGCAGACACAACACTGGTGTGATACCACTGCTGTTCCAGCTAGAAGTGCAGAGCACAGCACTGTATGGGCTGCTGCAGGGAAAGTTAACATCCCAGCCAGACCGAGTACAATATTAAAACTTGTATTGATTAGAATATTAGTGATCATTGGAAACTCATATAAAGGCCCTAAGACAAAGATGTGGGGACCCCAAAACTCCACAGGGGGGGTGCCACCTCCGGTAAAGATAGTATATGTTATACCCGGAACAACTTGAATTACCCTGGTCCCCAAAATTTAAAATAATAGGTGGGAAATATACCTGGGGGATTGGTTATCTACTTTGAACCGAGCCCCCGCTAACTCGTGGAAAAGTTGAACGCAGGTAGGAGAGCCACCAGGTATGTAAGCCTGGACCATTTCCTAAGAAGCATCAGGGAGAGGTCAAGACTGGGAGAAGGGACCAGTACCGTGGCTCAAGAAGGTTTACCAAGGGCTGCAGCCACTTAACGTAATAACCGCTGGGTAACGTGGCCTTTACCGGACCTCTCCTAATTACATGCATAATTCTATTGGTCCAGGGACATTCTCAGAATTGTAGTGAATGTATTGTTAACACCCGGAGAGGAAGAATTCAGGAACGAACACTAGTATATCACACTATCTATGCCTGTAAAGGGGAAGAATTAAACCCATGCTATGTAAACCAGAGTATGCTTGATGCAATGAAAGTAATAAGATAACCTGTTATGATTCCAAAGAGGTCCCCTATCAATGGTGGATAGAGGTAAGAAATAATAACAAAGGAGGAAGGTTAATTGGGAAAAGTCGCATCACCACAAATCTTAGTAAGCCATTATCCGTCAAATTTGATGTGTGTGATGCTGCTAGTGATGATTATTACACATGCTGTGGAACAATGAGTTGGGTGAAATATTACAGTGAACAAGAAAAATATATATGTCCAAAAAATAGAACAAGGTTGACAGGTATCAGTAGTGGTGGAGAGGTTGACAAAAGTAATTATTTCTGTGGACATGCGCCCAGGGACTGGAGCTGTGTATGTTGGGGTACATGGCAGAAGGAACCTACTTTGTGCACTGGATTAAAGGCCTATCTTTAACAGGGAAAAATAAAGAAAGAATGTAGTTCAAGAGACTGTAATCCAGTGAACCTTACTATTTATAATCCTGGTGCAAAGGAAAGAAACCCAATATGGAATTGCAATTGGAGGAAAGGGAAAAGATCCTGGGGCTATCATAGATATAAGGGTTATCGAAAGAGCTAGGGAATCTGCCACAAAGCAATTATTATTCCAGTCATTTTACCATGAAATTGAAACGGGAGCTAAATGTGAGATTCCAACCATTGCTAAAAACTTGTTTATAAATCTTGCAGAGAATATTGTGAAGGCATTAAGTGTAAGAAACTGTTGTGTCTGTGGAGGAACAAATCAAGG
>NW_023305926.1:0-6780 GCF_011077185.1 Oxyura jamaicensis
AAATGGTATAAAACTACCATTTCTATACTGATCAAGTAACTTACAAAGTATTTTTTATATTTTTTATAACTTACAATATATTCTTACAAAGATTTTGTTGTTGTTGCTTTTGTTTTTCCAAAAGGGCAAAAGATCATAAGTTAAACATTTTGGTGGCAATGTAATAATGATTAGGGCAAAACATGCATCTAGGAAGGTAAAGCTAATGCTTAAAGAAATGCTGAAGAGACAGCTCTAAATAATAGTATACAGAACTTTGTCAGTATCACTGATAAAACAGTGACAATGACCTATGGCAACTTTTTTGAGACTATGCAAGATAAACTGGTGAGTTCAGCCAGCAGATTGTGGGCAAGTGTCAACAACAACAACAGAAAACATATCAAACTTGGCAATTGTATAAGAAGTCTCAAAATTCCCTCCAAGAAAGGAATGGTTGTGTACCCTGCAGAGAAGGATTTGGGGGTTCTGGTGGATAAAAAGTTTGACATGAGCCGTCAGTGTGTGCTTGCAGCCCAGCAGGCCAACTGTTTACTGGGGTGCATCAAAAGAGGAGTGGCCAGCAGGTGGAGGGAGGGGATTGTCCCCCTCTGCTCTGCCCTTGTGAGGCCCCACCTGGAGTACTTTATCCAGGTCTGCGGCCCCCAGCACAAGAAGGTTGTTGATCTGCTAGAACAGGTCCAGAGGAGGGCCACAAAGGTTAATAAAGGGCTGGAGCACCTCTGCTATGAAGACAGGCTGAGAGAGTTGGGGATGTTCAACCTAAGAAAGAGAAGGCTCCAGGGTGAACTCACTGCGGCCTTTCAGTACTTAAAGGGGACTTATGAAAAAGATAGAGAGCAACTTTTTGCTCAATCAGATAATGACAGGACGAGGGGGAATGGTTTTAAACTAATAGAGGGAAGATTTAGATTAGAGATTAGGAGGAAATTCTTCGCTCAGAGGGTGGTGAGGCACTGGAACAGGTTGCCTAGAGAAGCTGTGGATGCCCCATCCCTGGAGTTGTTCAAGGCCAGGTTGGATGGGGCTTTGGACAACCTGATCTAGTGGGTAGTGTCCCTGCCTATGGCAGGGGGGGGTTGGAACTAGATGATGTTTGAAATCCCTTCCAACCCAAGCCATTTTATGATTGAATGACAAAATGGTCAAACCTATGCATGAACAAAAAGTATGGAAGTAGCAATTCCCCATACCTGGAGCTCATTCCTATATTTTAAGTTATAGAATCCCTATAATCATTATAAAATCTCTATGGAAACTATATAGATTAAAAAATCAACTTGATTAATGAAGTGGTAAGAAGAAGGCACCCAACTGCACACAGTTAAACAAAATCATCCAAGTGATAGCTCTTAAGTCATAAAAAATTTAAGATCCACAGAAATTATCTTCAATAATAATGGCATAGAAACCGGAGGCACAAATTCATCTCTTCAGAATCCTCAACAGAATGAGCAGATAAGCCTGATAAACTCCTTACTGAGACTACTAGAGACCTTTACTCACACACAAATGTTACATGAGTGTACGTCAAGTCAAATAACAGCTTTTTGTCCTGTCTGCTTTGTGTACCATCTACCCTACATATAAATTAACTCCTTATTGAAGCCTCTTTTGGATAAGGTAAACTACTTTGTCAGAAAGAAAAAAACTGTGCTTCTTTAGAAGCAGTATGCTACAAGCAGTACAGATAACAGCAGGTTTATTCATCTCTGTTCTTATCCGATCTTCTTGCATCCATATGGGCATTGCCCCCTCAAATGTCTTCATGTGTCTTCATGACAAATCACAATGCAAGCAACACAAATTTTTGGTGTCATGCTACTGAAACACCATTCAGGTGGGCTCTGACACAGCCTCACATGATTTAAGATACTTTGAACTGAAAAATGACAGAGAAAATTGTTTATCTGTACCCAGAGGAGATCTAAACGAGTGCTATGCAATGTGTCTATAACCCACTCCACATAACTTGCCCTCGGGTGCTTGAGAGCATGCTTAGAGCCATAATTATATCATTGAAATTAATACTAGAAGAGAAAACTTCAAAAAACATGTAGCTCACATTTGAACAACAATCATGAATTAAGTAATGTTGCTAAGAGCTTATGGCTATTCCTTAAGACGGAAAAGAGCTTAGTTATCAAGTATATTTTTGTACCAAAAATTATATGCTCAACTGTAATATAATTTCAGCAGAGCATTATCCATCCAAGCCTCAGTTCTTTTTGAAATCCAAAGAATCTTCAGGTCAAGAACTTAGAAAAATTAACATTTTATAATTTATGTTTTCTATTAACTTATTCACTTGTTTTTTATTGTTGTTGTTTGTTTTGTTTTGTTGTTGTTGTTTTTCTTTTTCCCTTTGTCTCCTCCCTCCCAATTAAAGCAAGTGAAGTTTTTCAGGTAATGTCATTCTAAAATATAAGATCTGCTCAATTGTTCAGTTATAGCAAAAATAATTGTTGCTATGAATCTTACTTGGTAAACTGCACTTCTTGCAAAACGTTTGCTATGTCATTTTTTTCCTACATATCTGGATAATGTTCTTCACCATGAGGGTGGTCACACACTGGAACTGACTACCAAGAGAAGTGGTCACAGCACCAACCCTGATGAAATTCAAGAAGTATTTGGACAATACTTGCAGACATATTGTCTGATTTTGGGGTGATTCTGTGCAGAGCAAGGAGTTGGACTTGATGATCCTGGTCGGTCCCTTCCAACTCAGGATATTCTGTGATTCTGTGATTCATTGATTAGGCAATGGTCATGCTCACAGACTCATCTCCTCCCTGTCATAAAAGAAAGTGTTCAGATGCTTTAAAAATCATTGTACAAATATAAATAGAAACTTTACATGTAGTGGCACTGCATTAACTGTTTTGATGTATATCTGCTATGAAACAGGAAATAATCTGCATTAGATAGCTGAAAATTCTAAAATTTCACCTTAGTGAAAATATTAGATAAAACTGAAATTCACAGTAACAGTTTGGCAGAAGTTATTTAAGAAAAGCAATTGTTTTCCCAACTGTAAAACTGAAATGCTGAAAAGATAGCATTTTAAAAAAATTTTCTACAGAGGTAAGGAATTGAAGTCATGCTAAATACACTTCCAGTGAATAATCATGACCTATTCTCTAATATGAAGATTATTGTGTATTATTTTAACAGTACTCTATTTCAAATTGAATATATAGTTCAGAGTACTTGAATCACAAATGTCAAGGTAGAACAAAACTTTACTCATTCATACTTCTAAAAAAAAAAAAAAAAAAAAAAAGAAAGAAAAAGAAAAACAGAGATTCCAGTAAATACTGGTACTACTTCATTCCAAATGATACAGTATTATATTCATTCTGTGAGGATGCTTAACATGAAACAAACATTTGATTTAAAATAATTCTGTTAATTTAAGTATGTTATCTTCAATTTAATAAACAAGTCTAAAATGATCTTTATTTACTTTGCTCACCAACTTATCTGGTTTACATTTTCAGATATTTTTTCCCAAACCTGGATACAATACAAATTGTGTAAAGATGGCATGTGAGCCTACAATGGAGAGGGCTTCCTAGCAGCCCATACTCAGGTTAATTGAAAAACAGCACTGATAACTTCTGGGAAGATTTCTACACTGTCCTTTATATGATTACGTTGACATGAGTATTCAATGATTGTTGAGAATGTTAAGTGAGAAAATATATATTTTTTTTCAGATACTGAAGAATATCAACACAAAAGTGCATTAATATTCACTGAGAATGAAGTTTTGTTTGTTTTTGTTTTTGTTTTTTAATCACGATGTCTTTACTACACAGAGTAGAAGTTTAGATATTCTCCATATGTATCAGCTTTACCCTCTCTACAAGGCTTTGCAGAAAAGACAATTAATTTTTCCTACATGCTTGCACTTCATTTACTAATAATTTGTATATTAGTCTAGTGAAGATGGCTTCTTTCTATATTGCCATACATTATACGTATTCTGAACACAACAATATTTTACAAAGGAATGGTAACAGCATGAATTGGATAATTCAAATATGACTTACAAAAAGAAACAGAGAAAAAGGATCCTTCATTTACTATTTTTATGGAATCCTACCTAGATGTACAACTCTTTTCTGACAGCTTCTTGTCTAGATAGCCTTTGTTCTTTTATTGGACAGGGATTGTGGTAGAATGGGACAAATCTAAACAAGTAACAATACTTTGAGATGCATTTTCTGAAATGTCATTTCTACTAACATATCTTATTTTTCTATTAACTATAGCTCTCTGATGCACTCAAATACACAGTTTAGTCAAGTAAATTTCAATTTATGATTTCATGACTGACAATATTTTAGAACATGTACATTATCCTTTTTAATCATCCCATAAAACCTCATAAAGCTTTGAGTTGTAGATTTCTTGTTACTTTTGAGATGATAACAGACATGCTGTAAGTCTTCTACTTTTAAGAAATTGAAGTAAGTAGAAATTTAGGCTATGGTCTAAAATTTCTGAAATTTGTCCAGAAACCTTATTGAATTTTGCAATACAGTATTTTCATATTAAACAATATATCCTCCATCCTTCTGTCAAATTAGAACCTTTTATATAGCTTTATGGGAAATAAAACTAACCATGTTAATATAATTTATTTCTGAAATCAGAATATGAAGTTAGATATTTAACGGGTCATGTATAATAGTGAAGGAAAGGCTTCTCTATTTGCATTGATTTGCCTTTTTTTGTTGTTGTTGTTTTTTGTTTTGTTTTTTAATTATTATTTTTAATTATTATTATTATTTATGAGTAAATAACTTTTGTCAGGTTGTGAGTTAGTCATCATTAAAAGTGTTACGGAAAAAACTTCAGTGCCTGCAAAATCATATCTTTTCAATATTGTGGTTAGCAGTAGTGGAAGGAGCAGAAAGGAAAGTATTGGTGAGTCACTGAAGTTGTCTTTTCCTCTTTGGTCAGCCTGTCCTCACAGATATCAATAGACTTCCTATGTTCTTCCATATTTACAAAAAGTTTGAGGAGTTAATACTTCTAAGCATTACATTTCCTCCTACTTAACTACTCCAAGATCTTGTAATCTGATTCTCCTCTACAGTGATGCTTCCTAACACTGAGTCATATGAAAGTGTCACTAGTGCACTCCTACAGACTAGTATTCATAACAGAAACATGAATAAAAATACTAAGTGAAATACTAGAACTCTAGTAGAAATGTATTGAGAAACGATCTTCTCTCACTGGCTCTTCATCTGCCTTAATGATGTTTTATCAAGACCTGTGCATTCCATTTAAACTGGTTATTTTCTAAGTGACAATGTATATGACATCTGATGTTCAGATGTAACCTCCCATGTTCTGTTCAAGTTTGTGCCCACTGCCTCTTGTCCTGGGCTCCACTGGAAAAAAAGCCTGGCTCCATCCTCTTTGTACTTTCCCTTCAGGTATTATCAGACATTGATAAGATCCCTCCTCTTCTCCAGGCTGAGCAGTCCCAGATCTCTCTGAGGTGCTACAGTACCTTCATCATCATGGAGGCCCTCCATTAGTCTTCTCCCAGTTTCATAGAATCATAGAACCATAGAATATCCCAAGTTGGAAGGTACCCATAAGGATCATCAAGTCCAACTCCTGGCATGGCACAGGTCTACCCAAAAGTTTAGACCATGTGACTAAATGCACAGTCCAATCGCTTCTTAAATTCAGACAGGCTCGGTGCAGTGGCTTCTTCACTGGGGAGCCCGTTCCAGTGTGCAACCACCCTTTCAGTGAAGAACCTCTTCCTGATGTCCAGCCTAAACTTCCCCTGCCTCAGCTTAACACCATTCCCGCAAGTCCTATCACTGGTGATTACAGAGAATAGATCACCTGCCTCTTCACTCCCCCTGAGGAAATTGTAGACTGTGATAAGGTCCTCCCTATGTCTCCTCTTCTCCAGGCTGAACAGGCCCAGTGACCTCAGCCACTCCTCGTATGTCTTCCCCTCTAGGCCCTTCACCATCTTCATCACCTTCCTCTGGACACGCTCCAACAGTTGAATGTCCTTTTTGTACTGTGGTGCCCAGAACTGCACGCAGTACTCGAGGTGAGGCCACACCAGTGCACAGTAGAGTGGGACAATCGCTTCCCTTGACTGACTAGCGATGCCGTGCTTGATGCATCCCAGGATATGGTTGGCCCTCCTAGCTACCAGGACACCCTGCTGGCTCATATTCAACTTGCTGTCAACCACGACCCCCAAATCCCTCTCTGCGGTGCTGCTCTCCAGTGTCTCGTTGCCCAGTCTGTACGTACAGCCAGGGTTGCCCCATCCCAGGTGCAGGACTAGGCACTTGCATTTGTTAAACTTCATTTTGTTGGTGATCGCCCAGCTCTCCAACCTGTCCAGATCTCTCTGCAAGGCCTTTCCACCCTCGTCCGAGTCTACAACTCCTCCAAGTTTGGTGTCATCAGCAAATTTGCTCAAAACACCTTCTAGTCCTACATCCAAATAATTTATAAAAACTTTGAAGAACCCTAAAATGGAGCCTTGAGGGACCCCAGTAGTGACCATCCGCCAGCCTGATGTGGACCCACTTACCACAACCCTTTGAGCCCTGCCCATCAGCCAATTGCTCACCCATCATATGATGTTTTCGTTAAGCTGTATGCTGGACATTTTGTCCAGTAGGATCCTATGGGAAATCCGTGTCAAAAGCCTTGCTGAAATCCAAAAAGATCCCATCAGCTGGCTTCCCTTGATCGACTAGATGGGTGATCTTATTGTAA
>NW_023305927.1:0-1268 GCF_011077185.1 Oxyura jamaicensis
AGGCCAGCAGCATCCTGGCTTGTATCAGAAACAGGGTGGCCAGCAGGTCCAGGGAAGTGATTGTCCCCCTGTACTCGGCTCTGGTGAGGCCGCACCTCGAGTACTGCGTTCAGTTTTGGGCCCCTCGCTACAAGAAGGACATGGAGGTGCTCGAGCGAGTCCAGAGAAGGGTAACAAAGCTGGTGAGGGGTCCGGAGAACAAGTTTTACGAGGAGCAAATGAGGGAACTGGTGTTATTCAGCCTGGAGAACAGGAGGCTCAGGGGCAACCTTATCGCTCTCCTTAAAGGAGGCTGTAGCGAGGTGGGGATTGGTCTATTCTCCCACGTGCCTGGTGACAGGACAAGGGGGAATGGGCTCAAGTTGCGCCAGGGGAGGTTTCAGTTGGATATTAGGAAGAACTTCTTTACCGACAGGGTTGTTAGGCATCGGAATGGGCTTCCCCGGGAAGTGGTTGAGTCACCATCCCTGGAGGTCTTTAAAAAACATCTAGATGTAGAGCTTAGTGATATGGTTTAGTGGAGGACTTGTTAGTGCTAGGTCAGAGGTTGGAGTCGGCGATCTTGGAGGTCTCTTCCAACCTAGACGATTCTGTGATTCTGTGATTCTGTGGATGCAAGATTTACTTGCTATCTATATTTCTCTTTTCTTTCTGTATTATTAAAACACCTGTTTTATTATACCCTTTCTCGTTGTGCCTTTCTTATTGAACCCTACAGACTCTCTCTCTCTGTCACAACTCCACCCCTCGATTCAGAACAAGGGTGCAGGCACACTCATTGCTCTGAGGGTTCCCAGGTGTTTCCAGATGCCAGACAAGTTCCCAGAAGTTCAAGGAAATATCAAGAAGAGATCAAAGAAGCAGAGCCCAGAAACTCCTTCACAAAATTTGCATCTGTTGGCTGCCTCTCTTTGCTGTGATACACACTAATAATTCTTGACTATAAGGATGTGTTGCACAAATACTCATGAACAGAGTGCTTCTTTAAAACAAACAAACAAAAAAAACAACAGCTGATTTATTGGGCTATTTTGCATAGGAAAATGTTCACATGGAATTATATGGGATGGATGTCACAAGGATGACTATGAGAATGAGAAGAGGTAATCTATGAGAAGAGGCAAGGGGATGCCCTGTGCTGGTCACAGCCTGTTCCATCTGCCTCTGCAATGAAACCACCATTGGCCAAAGCTGAGACAATCAGAGAAGTCAGTTGCACCTCTGTGAAAACATTTTTAAGAAAGGGGAAAAACACCGAACAGGCAGAG
>NW_023305928.1:0-1419 GCF_011077185.1 Oxyura jamaicensis
CTTTCCCCCTCCCTCTTCCCCTTTCCCTTTTTTCCCTTTAGTTGAATCGTTTAATTAATAATAATATTTCCTTAATAATATATATATATATATTTCTCTTTAATTAAATCATCCTTATCTCAACCCGTGAGTTGTTCTTTCCTTTACTTCTTCCCCTCCTCATCTGAGGAGGGGGAGTGAGAGAGCGGTTGTGGTGTTCAACTGCCTAGCACGGTAAAACCACCACAACTCACCATTAGACTTTCGCACTGGCCATATGAGACTATTAAAAGGTGAATGAGTCTTGCTAATCACTCCTTGGCTCTCCAGTTGATGAATTAGCTCATGGATGGGAATCAGGGAGTCTCGGTTGGTGCAATATTCCTGCCGGTACACAGCTGTGGTAGCTATTGGCACTTGTTGTTCTTTGACCCTCAGCAGCCCCACAACAGAAGGGTCCTCTGAGAGACCGGGCAAGGTAGACAATTCTTCAATGTCCTCTGTCTCTAAGGCAGCTATGCCAAAAGCCCACCGGAACCCTTTTGGGTCCTTGAAATATCCTCTCTTGAGATGGATTCCTATGCCAAGGATGCATGGAGCATCTGGGCCAGTCACAATACGGTGCTTTTGCCACTCATTCCCAGTTAGACTCACTTCAGCCTCCAACACAGTTAACTGCTGGGATCCCCCCATCATCTGATAAGTACAGGTAGGTTCTGGCCCTTTATGGCTTGATGGCATTAGAGTACACTGTGCACCAGTGTCTACTAAAGCCTTATACTTCTCTGCATCTGGCATGCCAGGCCATCAAATCCACAGAGTCCAATAAACTCAACTGTCCCTTTCTTCCCCCTGGCTGGAGGCGGGACCCCTCTAATCCTGGTCAGAATCTTCATTTCTGTGTCTGGAGGACTTCCTGCTGGAAGTTGTACCAGCAAGTTTCTCAGAGAACCCTTTTTCCATACAATTGCCTCCAGTTTCCCAGCACCGGAGCAGTCAGGTGACAAGCTGCTCACCTATACAGCGAACAAAATCTTTCCGCACATCTAGTAGCTCATGCTGGCATAGGGTTTGGGTAGTTACTGCAGTTTCTGCCACATCTTCATCCTCCTGCTCCTCTTATGTCCATCTATACCTAGACCTAGCAGAAATCTCTGTGTTCTAAACAGCCTGAAATTCTATACCATTTTTTCACCTTGGCTAAAGGGGCAACTTGCACTGCTACAGTTCGTTTCTCTGACCCAGCCACAGGGCCTGTGTGATGGTTTTACTCAGGTGGGCAGCCGAGCTCCATCACAACCACTCTCTCACTCCACCTCCTCAAAGAGGAATGGAGAGAAAATACGATGAAAAGGGCTCAAGGGTTCAGATAAGGATGAGGAGATCGAACAGTAATTATCGTGACGGGCAAAACAGACTCAGCATAGGGAGATAGTAAGA
>NW_023305929.1:0-5720 GCF_011077185.1 Oxyura jamaicensis
GTGGACCTTCTTGCTTAACTTAGAGAAATGCAAATGTAGTAAATGAACTAATGCCAATTTCCACTAGCTGAAGAGTAGTTAACTGAACAATGTGTTGTTAATTATTCTGAGCAGACTCTCTTCAACTTGAATTAATTCTGAGCAGACTCTCTTCCAACTTAGACTGTTCTGTGACTTTGTGATTCTGTGATTGTGTGATTCTGTGACAGGGAGTTGTCTTGGGCATAGTGACCATGACATGGTAGAGTTCTGTAGAGTTCATGGTAGAGTTCCACCACAACATGGTAGAGTTCTATATTCTTGGTGATGACAGAACGGGGGGAGAGGAGGGGAAGGTGGGGCAGTAAAACTCCTGCCTTGGGCTTTCAGAGGGCAGAATGAACAGTTCAGGATGCTGGTAGGGTCCCTTGGGCAGTCTTGATAGGCAGAAGGGTACAGGAAATCTGGACTCTCCTCAAGATGGAAGTCTTAAAGGAGCAGGAGCAGGCTCTCTCTATGTGCGTAACATGGGTTAGCAGGGAAGAAGACTGGTATGGTTAAACAGTGAACTTTTGCTGTATGCTTGGGAGAAAAATAGAGTTTATGTCTCGTGAAAGAAGGGGTAGACAACTCAGGGAGAGTACCGGGAAGCTGCAAGTATATGCAAAGAGAAAATCAGAAAAAGAAAATCAGAAAATCAGAAAAGCTAAAGACCAGCAGGAGCTCAAGCTTGAAAAGGATAACAAACTTATAACAATAACAATAATAATAATAAATCTTTTTACAAGGATATTAACAGTAAGTGGAGGGCCAAGGGGTTTGTAATCAAGAAAAGGAATGGAAAATGGAGACTGCTATATGATCTGAAAAAAATAATGAAGTCATGGAAGATATGGGAGCAGTTCAACCAGGATTACCAACTCCAACTATCCTCCCCAGTCATGGACATTAGTAATAGTATGTCTATAGTAATAGACATAGGATTGTTTGTTAAACACTTGCCAGAATTTGGGAAAATTTGCCATGTTTATGTTTCAATTGATACCTTTTCTGATTGTACATACGTATAGGCATACTTGGGTTTCTTATGAATACGTGAAAGCAATGTTCTATATATTTTGAAAGTTCGACAATTGTATGTGCGTGTTGGTAGAGCGTAGACTCCCTGTGCACCCAGAACTGTTTACATGCCTTTTATAAATATTACTAAATTCAGATTGAGTTGTATCCTCATTTATAACACTATATTGGTTTTGTCTGTTGACCATAACCTTAAGATGCTAGGGTATCTGGCTTTGAATATAGGCAGCCCTCCCGGGACATTTCACAACATACATACACTTCATACAGCTTCATCTCATCAAATACCGCTCCACTGGGATGCAGCATAGTACGTTATCATTTCAACACTGGCATTCGGAGCTTCTGAGAACTGTTGAAAACTACTATACCTTAGAGTATCCTGCTAACAAGAGTAGAACAAGTGCTTAGCTGATGGGGTGGTCAGAAAAGCAAAAATGAGCATTATTTTCTTATTCACTTCAAAACAGATTTAGCACACTGTGTAGTTAATGATCTGGTCCCAGAACAATTTTGATTACACATTTTATTAAAAATAAATAATAAAATAAAATAAAATCCCACACCATTAAAACCTAATTAAGATAATATCTACAATACTTTTTTAGTACTGCTGTACAGTATCGAACAATTTGTTGTAGTGTATGTCCAGAAGTCAGTTATTATACATCTTTGTTCAATTTTATCATATATATAACAGGTGACTTCTTTGCACATGTATTTGCTGTAACCCTTTAAAAACAAAAACAAAAAAAAACAAACATTGGAGCTTTTTTTTTTTTTTTTTCCTCATTTATTTATTTATTTATTTTCCCAGCATCAAAGATTAAAATAAAAAGAACATTAGTTTTCTGTCAGAAAGGGATACTCTCAATTTAATCATAACTCTGTAGGAATATTACTGACTGAAAAAATAGGACAGTTGACAGGACTACTGCCAACTATAAGTACCACTAACGGGAAAAAAAGAAAAAAAAGAAAAAACAAACAAACAAACAAACAAAAAAAAAACATTAAGATCATTTAGATCTTAAAGAATTATTGCATATTATACCTACCTTTAACATGAAATAACAATTTATATAGTTGAACAGATATTTAGAACAAACTCAGAATGCACAGAATTTCTTTCCTCTATTTCAACATTGGAATAGGGTCCCAAGGAAGGGCTCATGGCACTGAGCCTGTTGGAGTTCAAGAAGCATTTGGATTACACTCTCTGAAAAAAATAATGGTTTGAGTTTTGGGTCGTCCTATGGAGGCAGTAGTTAGACTCAAGGATTCTTGCGGGTCCCCTCTATTTCAGGATATTCTATGATTCCATTCGCTGATTATATAACTATACCTAATTTTCCAAAGTAGTGCCCTTTTCCTTCGTAAAGAGAGAAGTGAGATTTTAAGTCGCCATAGTTTCTGCTCCTCTACAAAGCAAAAAGAAAGAGAATATAAGGAGGAAGGAAAAAAATCTGAAACAGATCTCCTATAGAAAGCTATGTTAAAGGCAATTTTGAAGAGAAATACTAGCTGCAGATAGTTTAAATGATTTTGTAGGTATTCTCAAGAGGCACGGGTAAAGAAAAATCTGATTTCATAAATATCACAAAAGAGATTAATATTTTGCATCAATTAGCAATATAAAGCTGTCACAAATTGTAAAACAACAGAAAATGTGGTAGTATGTGTAAATGTGCAGATATATCAGATTGTATAATTAGATCTCTATCCGTATGATACAGGTGCTTGAATAAGACTTGATTAAAGTTACAATGGTTTGAAAAGATACCCAATATAAAGAGAATTTCAGTAATGTACTTGAAAGAGATAAGAGCTCAGTAGATACAGCTATTATGAATAAATTGGTCTAACCATCCAAACCCTGGAACAGAAATTATATATGATAGACTCTGTTGGATGCCTTGGCAGATAGTGGGAGACACTAGGAAACTTCACTGATAACCTCTGAACTAAAAAGTCAGCAATGGGCTATTAATTTCTTTAACAATGTTAGGTACCCTTAAAAAAATCATTTGTCATCAAAGAATTCATGAGCTAGAAGAATAAGAATAGAATAGAACAGAACATTATAAAAGTCTTTGTTTTCTGAGTATTTGCAAGTAATCTGGTGGAAACAAAGGAAAAAGATTGAATTAGTTGATGATAAGACATCCACAACTACACTCTGTGAGGTTCAGCAGCTTATTTTGAACTAAGTTTATTTTCATCATGTTCACACCCTACTTGTGTTTCAGAGTTAGTGAGGAATCAGTTATTGGTTCAAACCAATATTTCTGCACATTGAGATTAAGATTATTTAGTAAGCATCAGAATTTTAGCTTCCATTTTAATTTCCTTAAAAATGAATTTATTTTAAAAGACCCAAATCACTTTGTGAGCAACATATAAAGAGGGCAGACAATAAAGGAAAACACATTAATGCTTAAAACATGAATACAAGCTCATGTTGTGTAAGTGCTACAATTCTATTTGTCAGTTAAGAGGAACACTTGTCTGAGAATGTAGATAAGAATAAGAAAATACTTGTACATAATTATTTAAAAATTATATTGCCTTTCAACAAAACTATTTTTATGCTTTGTTACAAATACAAAATACATCACTTTAAGAAACTGGTCAAAAGTTCTTTGAAGCTGTTAGTTAGACATTTACCTGGAGGTAAATGTATATAGTGTTACTGGTAATTGTCAGAGATGAAGAGTCTCTACTCTCCAGTCTAAAACTCAATGTAAAATGTTCTAGTTCTTCCAAAGATAAAGGTATGAGGCCTAGCATGTAAAGGAATGCATTAGAGAATAAGAACAGACAAATTAACCTGAAAAACATGTTAATGACAATAGTATGTTGGTTGGTAGGGCTGCCTGGAAGCTTGCAAGTTCCTCATTTAAATTTCATGTTGCACATTACCATAAAATAATAGATAGCCCAAAGAAAAAATAGAAGCAGTAATTCATTTAAGAGACTGTTCTTGTTTTGTAAATGAGACAGCACCACTTGAGCAGCTTTGAGAATTTGTAACCAACCTCTAAGTGCAATGTCATCCATGTATTACAAGGATGATTGCATATGTATGAAAGAAGAAAAAGCTAGGCCTGTTCTTACAAACCACTGCCAAGATGTTCAGACCTCCTAAGGTTTCCCAGAACCCAAAAACACTCTTCTTCAGAGAATAATATAAGTATAAATCTTCAATGACTACCCTTCATTGTTCACATGTGATTTAATTCCTGTATTTTTACTATTTTTCACTAAACCCCCAGTACTTTTCACCATGTCTTCATTACATGTGTTTTAAATCTGATCCAGTCCTAATTCTACCTCCTTTCATTCTGCAATTTGCCACATTTCTGATTTGTTCTGATTTCATCTGAAATTAAGTCAATATTCTTCCTAGTAGCTGGTATGGTGCTATGTTTTGGATTTAAGAGGAAAATAATGCTGATAACAAAATCGACAGTTCTAGTTTTAATTGTCGCTAAGCAGTGTTTACTCTAAGTCAAGAACTTTACATCCCTCTTACTGCCATGTCAGCAGGAGGACTGGGGGTGCATGAGAAGCTGGGAGGGGAAAGAATCAGGACAGCTCACCCAATCAGGCAAAAAGGAGATTCCTTGCCATATGATGTCATGCTGAACAATAAAAAAGGGGGAGTTGGATAGGGGAGGGCTGCTGCTGCTCAGGCCTGGCTGGGCACTGGTTGAACGGTGATAAGCAATTGCATTATGCATAATTTTATTTGTGTATTTTTTTAGCGTTTTTATGGTTATTATTATTTCCTTTTCCTTTTCTGTCCTATTAAAATGTCTTTATATAAACGCATGAGTTTTACTATATTTCTAATTCTCTCCCGCATCTCACTGTGGGGGTATGGTGGTTTTACTCAGCAGGGCAGCTGAGCTTTTCTTTCAGCATCAGCCAAGGGAGCCACCAGGACCCAGCAGCCCTCATGAGGAAGGCTGACAAGGTGTGGGTTGAGCCAACAGCACCCCCTCCCCTGACTTCAAAAGCAGTCCCTAGGGAGTGAGAAAGACCAGAAGTGTAAATGACCAGGATGGGCAAACAGGGCATGGAGTAGGGCAGTGTGCAGCAGTTTGCATGACAGTTCACGCAGACAAGGTGAGCAGGGAGGGCCCCACACTTCTTTTGCATTGGTCTTTCCCAATGATGCTTGTAACCTTCTTGCAAAGAGCCCGGCCAAGGTATCCACCAGGCAGAAAAACATGGCCTCCGCAACTCATGTGGCCTCTCCAGCTACAGTCACTGATTTAGCTCAGATGGAGGGCTAAGGGAAACAAGCAGCTATCCAGGTCTTGGGCTGCAGGGTGTCCCCAAGTCTTCTGTCGGTATCCGACAGCAGCAGCGGTGGATATGCCTGTGGGAGGTGTGCCCAGGTTGAAGAGCTGCTCAGCCAGGAAGCAGAGCTTTGGGTGGAGGTGAGCAGGCTGAGGAGCATCAGGGAGTCAGAGAGGGAAACTGACTGGTGGAAGGGCACTCTATCCACTCTGAGACAGACTCACGAGCCTGCCACAGCACACAGAAGACCAAAGTTCCCTCATCCCGCCAGGCAGCAGGCGGAGACGTAGGCCAAGGGGGGGAATGGAGGCAGGTTCCTGCTTGGGGTGGTAGGCGTGCCCTGTCCCTGTCCT
>NW_023305930.1:0-3081 GCF_011077185.1 Oxyura jamaicensis
CAGGAGGCACGCAAATTCACCTTGGGCCAGAAAATAACTGTGCTAGTTTCTCACACAGTGTCTGCAGTACTGGAAGTGAAAGGCGGTCACTGGCTTTCCCCACAAAGGTTCTTGAAATACCAAGCTATCATGGTAGATAGAAATAGTGGTAACTAACATTGTCAACCCAGCTTCATTCCTCAGTGGAAACCAAGGGGAACCAGTACATCATGACTGTCTGGAGACCATCGAAGCTACCTACTCCAGCCATCCAGATCTGAAGGATACTCCTTTTGATGATGTGGAGATCTGGTTTATTGATGGGAGCAGCTACGTCATCAGCAGAAAACGACATGCTGGGTATGCAGTTACCACTTGCAGAGAGGTAATAGAGTCCGGACCTTCGCCAACAGATACCTCTGCACAAAAGGCCGAGATAATTGCTCTGACCTGTGCCTTGGAAATGGCAAAAGGAAAGAAGATAAACATCTATACAGACTTGAGATATGCATTTGGGGTTTTACATGCACACGGAGCCATCTGGAAAGAGGACTGTTGAACTCACAAGGGAAAAACATTAAACATTTGAAAGAGATAATGTGATTATTGGAAGCGGTTCAGCTCCCTGAAAAGGTAGCAATCATGCACATTAAGGCACACCAGAAAGTGAGCTCAAAATTGGAGAAAGGAAATGATCTGGCGGACAGAGAGGCAAAAGAAGCAGCAGAAGGTGGGGTAGCAAGTGAAGGAGCCCTGATTACAGATGGGCTTGAAGATCCCCCTTGAAGGTAAGCCTGTATATAACAAAAAGGATAGAAAATTAATCGAAAGTCAAAAGGGAAAATATAACCAAGAGGGATGGGCTATTACCAAAGAAGGGAAGGGGAAGCTAGTCATCCCTTCCAACTTATTGTGGTCACCGGTAAAGGAAAAATACCGGAGGACACATTGAGGGATAGACGCTTTGTATAACTATCTAATTGGAAAAAACATTGCCAGGAACTTATATGCTACCATCACTCAAATAACTTAATGTGATCTTTGTCTCCAGACTAACCCCAAAAATGCCCCCAAACCAAAACTGGGTCAAATTGGAAAAGGCCATGGGCCTGGGCAACAGTGGTAAAGTGACTTTTCTGAACTTCCAAGAAAAGGGGGGTGTCGATATTTACTGGTGTTAACAGATACCTTTTCAGGATGGCCAGAGGTTTTCCCCAGTAGGACTGCCAAAGCCCGAGAGGTAACTAAGTCTCTTGTAGAGAAAACTTTGAAACCACAGTGGGAAGGACTATACCAGGTGCTCCTTACTACCTTCACCGCAATTAAGATCAAGGAACAGAGTGCCTGGATTCACCATTCTTGAGTGAAGAAAGCTCCAGAAGCCCCCTGGAAAGTAACGCCGGGTGACGGTGAACTGAAACTGAAGCTTAGTCGAACAAAATGAGGACATTATGGTCGGGAGTATTTAGTAATGTAATTAGCAGAAATATAGTTAACAGAATCATTTTATTTTGTGGCTTATAGTTGTAACTGTGATTCAAGAATTGGAAGGTGCTCCTATGACAATAGAGAATGGTGAGTGGCCTTGGTCCGAAGCTGTAACAACAGAAGATAAGAGCATTAATGGAAAGTTAGAAGTTGTGGTTATTTGGCGAACAAATGGTGACCATTTACATACATTATCAGAATGGCAAAAATTAGGGGAAGAGTGGACACACCAAAGAACCGTAGGGGACAAAATTAAAATAGGGTGCCGAACGATTAATGGAACGACCCACAAGAAAGTAACAGGGATTTTAGTAAAACCGATTTCCAGAAGTGGCCAATAAGAAGGTTGTATCCACCCATGTAAATTAGATTGTTGGTATAATCTTATATTAACACAGACTGTAGCAATTAGCTGGTTTTGGACTAATAATAGCTGGACAATATGGTCACAAAAGCAAGCACACCTCGGGGACAGGACACAAAGAGACTTAATTGGAATGCTAGGAACAGGATTAGGAGTTTTAAATTGAATTGATTAAGAAATATTAATGAATAAGCTGGCCACAGCAACAAGTGATTTGACAAAACTAAAACAGCCCCTACAATTTTTCTTATTGGCATTGGGAACAAGCCAATGGCAAGTGTCAAAGGTGTTACTGAGATGGGAAAAGGCTGAAGACCAAGACCACAAACTAATAATAGATGCACTTAGTATGGTTCAAGATAACATATCTTTAGCTTTTAGTTGTATACAAGCAGTTATGGATGCAGGCAACAGCTGTCTTGATCATTAGGAAGGATTTGTGAAAGCAACACAATTGATGCTCAGGATGTATGTCTTGACACTGAGCAAGGTGTTTGCCACTTTGAAATTAATCCAAATACTAGTCAAAAGACTGTGCTTGTATATATTGGTCAAGGGTGTGTGTGTTTAAGAACTGCTCATGCTTTTGTAGAGGTAGATAAGGAAAACATAACTCTCCCTAGCAAAAATCATTCTAACTTTTGTATTTGTTACTTTGTTAGAATCATCGGATGTGATTTTCTATATTTGGCACCAGTGGTATCCCACCAGTTGATCAAGTATGACAACACAATATATATGAACCTCACCTTAGTGAAATAAACAGAGTTTTGCAGAGAATAAAACAAGACACAAATCAAAACGGGTGGGATGCCCTCTTCGGATGGTCGCCAACTGCAACCGGGATTTTGAACACATTATGTCACCCAATTATTGTTTTATTGGTCCGGTTCTTGGGGTTCGAGGGGCTCCTGTTATCTTGAGGCCTTGCATGTTTATCTTATCCTTTGTAAACAGTCCTCCTTATCTTTGAGGCCTTGCTCACAGTCCGAACAATAAGGTTACATTGATCTGGTTCTTGGAGCCCCAGGGGCTCATCAGGAGGCCTAGGCTCAGCATAGGCCCAGTACATTGCAAATGTAGCACATATTAAACAATGAGTGTTGTCTATATATTTATTCTTAATCATTCACTCTCTAATTTCTTTTCCCATGTTTCACAGGCATTTGTTTTTCCAATGCCCAAATTTCTTACACAGGGCATATTGATCCTTGCCTAGCCGGGGCTGTCCCTGTCTAGGCCTCCTTTTT
>NW_023305931.1:0-5110 GCF_011077185.1 Oxyura jamaicensis
TTCTATCTTAATAAACTGTCTTTATCTCAACTCACAGGCTTCACTTTTCCCGTTTCTCTCCCCCATCCCAGAGAGGGAGGGGGGAGGGTGAGCGAACGGCTGTGTGGTGTTTAGCTGCCAGCCGGATTAAACCACAACAATGCGGAAGCACAGAGAGAAAGGAAAAAAAAGCTATTATCTACTTCCAATCAATGAGCGATGTTCGGCCATGTCCTGGGAAGCAGGGCCTCAAAACGTGTAGCGGTTGTTCAGGAGGACCACCATTCCCCACAGGAGCCCTCCTTTTTATTGCTGAGTGTGACATCAGGTGTTATGGAATATCCCTTTGGTCAGTTTAGGTCAGCTGCCCTGGTGATGTCCCCACCCCATCACTTGCCCACCTCCAGCCTGCTGGCTCTTGGGGGCTTGGAGGGAGTCCTGATGCTGTGCCAGCACTATGCAGCAATAGACACAACACTGGAGTGATACCAGTGCTGTTCCATCTACAAGTGCAGAGCACAGCACTGTGTGGGCTGCTGCAGGGAAAGGTGACTCCATCCCAGACAGACCCAACACGGGGGGAATGGCTCTAAACTAAAAAAGGGTAGATTTAGATTAGACATTAGGAAGAAGTTCTTTACTCTGAGGGTGGTGAGGCACTGGAAGAGGTTACCCAGAGAAGTTGTGGATGCCCCATCCCTGGAAGAGTTCAAGGGCAGGTTGGATGGGGCTTTGTGCAACCTGGTCTGGTGAAAGGTGTCCCCGCCCATGGTGGGGAGGTTGGAATTAGATGATCTTTAAGGTCCCTTCCAATTCAAACCATTCTATGATTCTGTGATTCTTTGATTCTACGACCTCATCACAGGCTTCCAGTACTTAAAGTGTGGCTACAAAGAAGACAGAGGCTCTGTCTTCAGGAGTCACATGGAAAGGACAAGGGGCAACAGGTATGAGTTACACAAGGAGATCTTTCATCTTCATATAAGAAATACATTTTTTACGGTGAGTTCAGTGACAGGAACAACCTCTCCAGGGACATGGTGGAGTCCCCAGCACTGGAGGTTTTCAAGATGTGATGAGACATTGTGCTAGATAATCTCATCTAAACATCCTTTTCCCACAAAGGTTTGGATCAGATGACCTTTCGAGGTCCCTTCCAACCTGGACTGTTCTATGTTTCTAAATTAAACACATTTAAAATAACTTGATATAGAATGTAAATTACTTGATAATATCAACATTGTCATAAAAAAATGACTGTTTGATGCGTAACCCATCTTATTCTGCTGTCTTAAAATACCTTGCATTTCCCTGAATTTCCACCATTTTTGCTGGATTGTGTGCTATGGGATCTATATTACAGCACTGTGGGGAGGTGGAACTAAATGTTTAAAACTAATACCAACAATAACAGGCTGAATCACACATGTTCTTTCTGGTAACCCTGTTGCTGAAAAAGAAGCTAATAACATGACCAAATGCTGTGGGTTCTTGTTGTATTGAGTTTAAATGGCAAGGGCTTGGTAGTGGGGGGCTACAGGGATGGCCTCTGTGAGAAGAGTCAAGAAGCTGCCCCATGTCTGATAAGAACTAGTTTCAGACAGCTCCAAAAGGGAACCACCACTGACCAGAGTTGAGCTAATAAGTGATGCTGTTTGCACCTCTGTGAAAGCATATTTAAGAAAGGGAAAAAACGCTGTGCAAGAGCAGCTGGGAGAGTGAGGAGTGAGAAACAGCCCTGCAGACACCAAGGTCAGCGAGGAGGAAGGGGGAGGAGGTGCTCCAGGTGCCGAAGCAGAAGTTCCCCTGCAGCCTGTAGAGAGGACCATGGTGAAGCAGGTTGTTCCCCTGTGGCTCATGGTGTACCATGGTGGAGCAGATCCCCACACTGCAGTGTGTGGAGGAGCCCATGGTGGAGCAGGTGGATCTGACCTGAAGGAGGCTGCAGCCCATGGAGAACCCCTGCTGGAGCAGACTCCGGGCCAGACCTGTAGCCCGTAAAGAGGAGCCCACACAGGAGCAGGTGATCTGGCAGGAGCTGCTGTCCATAGGGGACCCCTGTTGGAGCAGTTTACTCCTGACAGATGGACCTCATGGTATGGACCCACATTTGGAGCAGTTCTTGAAGAGCTGCTCTTTGTGGGAAGCCCACACAGGATTAGTTCGGGAAGGACTGTATCCTGTGGGAGGGACCCCATGTTGGAGCAGGGAAGAAAGTGACTGTGAAGGAGCAGCAGAGACGAAGTATTACAGACTGACCACAACCCCCATTCCCCTCTTCCCCTGCACTGCTTGTGGGGGGACATCTAGAATAGGGTGGATGGGAGGAAGGTGTTTTTAGTTTGCTTTTACTTTCTCACTGTTCTAGTCTGATAGTGATAGGCAATAAATTATTTTAGTCTCCCTATGCTGAGTCTGTTTTGCCCATAATTGTGGAGTGATCTCCCTGTTCTTATCTCAACCCTTGAGCCCTTTGCATCATATTTTCTCCCCCTTTTTCTTTGAGGAGGGGGAGTGAGAGAGTGGTTGTGGTGAAGCTCAGCTGCCCAGCAGGGTAAAACCACAACACTTGTGAAACAAGATTTCTTGTACAGCTCCTTCTCTACCAGATGTGTGCTGGAACTAAACTCAGTCTAAACCAAAGTACCAGCTAGGCCAGGAAGTCCCAGTCTTCAAACCAATTAGGAGGATTTTGTAAATATAAATCTGGCTCATTATTGAGAAAGATTTATAGTCTTGGCTGGTAAGATTCATTGCAGGAGACAGTACTGTATTTGTACTAAACATTTGGACCTTGGTTGAAATAAGTTATTTGATAGAGGCAGTTGTGGACCATAATGCCGTCACAGGATAAGGAAGGCTGTTTTGGTATCCTACTGACAACACCAAAAAATCCCACAAATGTGACAGGACAAAGAGGTTCTTTGGATATCAGATGATAAAATGGCAACAGATCACCAACTAAGTCTGACGTTTTTTATTATAACGACATACACTGATTACCAGTATAATTAACTCTGAGTGGAAAGTGAGCAATCTAAGCATATGGAGAAATTAAAGGAAAAGCCACTTTCCATGTAGGTAAGGCACAATACCATTAATGATTAGTCTTACCCACCGATAAGCAACAGTCAGGAAAGTTGTCAGCCTCTCATGTTCTCCATCACAAAGTCACAGCTGTCTCCCTTGCAGGGTAGAACCCCTGGACCAGCCAGCAAGAGCTACTCTGAGCTCAAGTTGGGGAGCTACTCTTATAGGGCTGCGACTTTTGGTCATCTGACCGATAGGTTAATGCAAGAGTGCCAGGTGTGTTTCTAGAAGGTTGCTGGTCCGTGAACAGCAAGCCATTGTTTGGTGAATAGTCAATCCATATCCCTGAGGAGAACATTGTCTAGACCATTCACAAGCAACTGAGTGGGTCAGCACAGCTATGTATCATCAGTGAATAGTCCACTGCTATCTTTAAGAACCACCACGCTATAATATCGCAGATTTCTTTGTATAAGTTGGTCATGCAGACATGTTATGTAAACCGAGGCAATCGGCTCTGGGTCAGATGCGTTCTGCAGTGGAGCAGGAAATCGCGGCGTGCAGGGGGGTTCCCTGCATTGAGGCCACTTGAGCGAGCTGACAAGAGCCGGCAGCCCTCACAAGAGCCACTATTGAGGTTTGGGCAGAGCCAAGTGACCAGGAGCGTGGCGAACATAGTGTAGTGTGACTGTTTATTCAGGGAGGGCACTGAAGTTTGGCCAGCTTACTCAGGGAGTGATGGTATCCACCTGGCAGAAGGCCATGGCCTCATGGAGCTTGGCACCCACCACAACCAATGCAGTCTCCCAGACAGAGCTCGGGGGGAACATGCTGCCACCCAAGTGACAGGCTGCTGGATGTGCCCTACTCTTAGGCCACTACAGGATGGCAGTAGCAAGCACAGCTGTGGGAGGTGTGCTCAGGTTGAAGAACTGCTTCACCTGGTGGCAGAGCTTTGGGAGGAGGTGGGCAGGCTGAGGAGCATCAGGGAGTCAGAGAAGGAGATCGACTGGTGGGGTAGTACTTTGCCATTCCTGACTCCTCAGCCAGCCTCTACACAAGAAATGAAAGTTCCCCTACACCTTCACCACCAGGCAAAAGGAGGGGACCTAAGAGACAGGGGGGAGTGGAAGCAGGTTCCTGCTTGACACGGCAGGTGAACCCCCTTGCTGCCTATCTGACCTTCCCAGGTGCCCCTGTGCAATAGGTATAAGGCCCTGGAATTAGATGGGAAGGCAAACAATGATGTGGACAAAGGTACATCTACACTGTGGGAATTGCCCGAGGCAAGTCAGCCTACACCCCACATCACAGCAACCGCCACAAAAAAAAACAAAAAAACAAAACAAAACAAAAAAATGGTTATTGACATAGGGGACTCCATTCTGAAGGGAACGGAGGGCCTGATTTGCTGTCCAGACTCAACCCATAGGGAAGTCTGCTTTCTCCCTGGGGCCCAGGTAAGAGTCATCACTTGGAAAATCACTCACCTGGTAGAGCCCTCTGAATGGTTTTTCACGTTGGCAGTAATGAGGTAGCAAAGAGAAGTCCAAGAGCAATCAAAAGGGATTTTATAGCTCTGGGGCGATTGGTTGAAGGATGAGGTGCACAGGTAGTATTTTCCTCCATCCTTCCAGTAGCGGGGATCAATACTGAAAGGAAAAAACAGACCCAGCAGATCAATACATGGGTCTGAGGCAGGTGCCACCGACGTAATTTTGAGTTTCTTGATCATGGAAAGATCTCTATGACACCAAGCCTACTGGCTCCTGATGGGGAACACCTTTCTCAGAGGGGGAAAAGGATTTTTGCCTAGGAATTGGGCTCAGGCTCAAAGGATGACAACACCAATGAATTATTCTTTAAGGAATATAGCTGAGATAAACAAGTCCAGGAGATTCCTAAAACACGTTGATGATAACTTCTTGGTACTGGTACTGAACGAGCCGACTAGGAAAGGTGCCCTCCTAGACTTGTTGCTTGTAAACAGGAAGGGTCTCGTGGGTGAAGTAGTAACTGGTGGCTATCTTGGCCATAGTAAGCATGAAGAGGTTGAGTTGAAAATCTTTAGTCATAGGAGGAAAACTGCACCAAAACTTCA
>NW_023305932.1:0-1147 GCF_011077185.1 Oxyura jamaicensis
CTCAGGTGTGGTGGGACAGCTAGAAGAAAATGAATAAATCAAAATCCCTGCAGCCCTTTTCAGTAGTCAAGTGAAGTGGGAGTGACAATACTGAAAAGATCTTTGGTCTCATTAGTGGACTTACATCTGAGATCACCCCAGGATCCTATTTTCTAGCTTCTGTAGGGCATGACAGACTCATCTGAAGTCCAGAGCAGAGTCCCTGCTCTACCAGCAGCCTTAAAGCAATCAGGGCTCCAGGAAAAGGGAGTTGCATAAAGTTTTTGTTTGTTTGTTTGTTTGTTTGTTTGTTTATCTGAAAAGAGAGAGGCAGTATTTGGGGGTATTCTATGACAAATGGAGTTAGGTTTGACTTAGTGAAGTCTACCCTCATTTTCTCCTTGCACAGACCCTTGCAGCAGAGGCAGCAAATGTCCAACAGCAGCTTCCCCACTGAATTCCTTCTCCTGCCATTTGCAGACACACGCGAGCTGCAGCTCCTGCACTTTGGGCTCTTCCTGGGCATCTACCTGGCTGCCCTCCTGGGCAACGGCCTCATCCTCACAGCCATAGCCTGCGACCACCACCTCCACACCCCCATGTACTTCTTCCTCCTCAACCTCTCTCTCATTGACCTGGGCACTATTACCACCACTGTCCCCAAAGCCATGGCCAGTTCCCTGTGGAACAACAGGATCATCTCCTACTCAGGATGTGCTGCTCAGGTGTTTTTCTTTTTCCTTTTAATCTCAGCAGAATTACATCTTCTCACCATCATGGCCTATGACCGCTACGTTGCCATATGCAAACCCCTGCACTATAGGACCCTTCTGGGCCTCAAGGATTGCATTAAAATGACAACAGCTGCTTGGGGCATTGGTTTTCTCAATGCTGTGCTGCACACTGCCAATACCTTTGCCCTCCGCCTCTGCCAAAGCAATGCCCTGGACCAGTTCTTCTGTGAAATTCCCCAGATCCTCAAGCTCTCCTGCTCAGATACCTATGTCAAGGAATTTGGGATTCTTGTAGGCGGTGTCTGTGCAGCATTTGGGTGTTTTGTTTTCATTGTGCTGTCCTATGTGCAGATCTTTATGGCTGTGCTGAGGATCCCCTCACAGCAGGGACGGCACAAAGTCTTTTCCACATGCCTCCCTCACATGGCTGTGGT
>NW_023305933.1:0-1233 GCF_011077185.1 Oxyura jamaicensis
ACTGATGTTTTACTTGTTGCAGAGCAGTGCTTACACTAAGCCAAGGAGTTTTCAGCTCCTTGCTCTGTCCTGCCAGTGGGCAGGCTGGGGGTGCAGCAAGAGCTGGGAGGGGACAGACCCAGGACAGCTGACCCAAACTGGCCAAAGGAGTATTCCATACCATCTGACGTCATGCTAAACAATATATAGGGGTGGCTAGCCGGGGATGGGGGGCCGGCTGCTTGGGAATAGACTGAGCATCGGTCAGCGGGTGGTGAGCAATTGTATTGTGCATCACTTGTCTTGTACATATTATTATTATTATTATTTTATTTTCCTGTCCTAATAAACTATCCCTATCTCAACCCATAGATTTCACTTTTTTTTCTCGTTTCTCTCCCCCATCCCAGAGAGGGAGGGGGGAGGGTGAGCGAATGGCTGTGTGGTGTTTAGCTGCCAGCCGGGTTAAACCACAACAGATAGTTATGAAGTTTTAGAGGTAGATGACTAAATAATTTATTTGGGAGAATTACCACTACAGCTATTGGTGTAAACAGTATTACATTTTACCTATATAGTGTTCATATCTGTGCAAGAGTGCAGAGAGCAGGAAGAACATTTCTCACCTAACAGCAACTATATTATTTCACTGTCTTTGGTCTGCATCAGTTCTCCTAGAAATGGGGGCAAGGGGAAGAAAATTAGGAAGGCAAGACAAATCAACCCCATTTGTGTATGCAGGCAAGTAAGAGGCAAAATGCACCAGCCAAATTATACACTAAGGGTGACTGGGCTCACTGCACAATCCTCAGGACATGGCTAGATCAGATGGGTAATACCCAAACACTCTATAGGCTGAAAATGAAACATCAGAAATCCTGTACAGTAGTTTCCACGATGTGAATTCAGTCATCTTGCCTTAAGTATTCACAATGGTGCTGTGTTGTTGCAAAAGCACTGTCATTCCTGTTCACCATGTCCATCAGATTTGGGGGTTCCATTAAGAAGAAAAGCAGTAACTAATAGCAGCGCAAGGCTTTGTCACTAGTGAACAGAGTATGTTAACTGGCTAACACTTGTGAAGTGTTAGTTGTTCCAAACAGTAACCGTTTCAAAAACAGCGTCACCACCAGAACCTGATGGTATTCAAAGCATCTGTTAATACACAAATGGAATCAGAATTTTTCTATCCTTTGGGTAGTCTTCAAATTTCTCAAGGTACCACTGGTGGTGTTGCTTTGCCCTAGAGCCCAA
>NW_023305934.1:0-2612 GCF_011077185.1 Oxyura jamaicensis
ACAGGTTCCCTTCTGATGCCATCCCTCCTTTCCTGGTTTCAGCTCAGGTAGAGTTTTCTTTCTGGTATGCAGTATGGTACGGAGCTGGTAGTGCATGCTCTGGGGGGCTGTCTACCACTGTGGAAGCAAAACAATTGGCAGCACAGCTATGAACCCATCTGGGTTGCTGCATCGTGGCAAGACATGCTGCCCAGACAAAACGCTGATGTAAAATTACAGCGTGTAGATACTCACATACCCAAGAAGCACACCACCAAAAAACATGGGAGAAATGAGGTAAGGTAGCCAGGTAAGGCAGCCTGCAAAAATGTGTCTCAGGTAGACCTGGACTCGGAACTTAAGGGTGAGCTGTTGGCTCAATCAGCCATCGAAACATCTGGACATCTAGGGAGAGATGGCACATACAGGTGGGCTCTTGATCAAGGAGTGCACCTGACCACTGAGGCCATCACACAGATCCCCCCAAAATGTGAAAAAAGTGCAGCAATCAAGTGAGCTATATGAGTAGCCTCCCTGGAACAGAGGGTGCTGGCTAGGTTTTTGTTAGGGTGAGGCCTGGCAGATTGTCCATATTGGACTGCTACCATGACCCACCAAGGCAAGCACTACAGACTCACCATAGTGAAAGCAACTATCAGGTTGCTTGAAACATACCAAGTAAATCACACCACTGCCCAAAACACTATCTTGGGCCTTTTAAAGCAAGTTGTATGGCATCGTGACACCCCTGAGAGAACAGAGTTGGAGAACGGGAATTAATTCCCTGTCCTGGTTTCAGTTAGGATAGATTCAATTTTCCTCTAGGATGAGAAGAGTGTTGATAAAACAAGTGATGTTTTAATTGTTGCAGAGCAATGCTTACACTAAGCCAAGGACTTTTCAGCTTCTTGCTCCATCCTGCCAGCGGGCAGGCTGCGGGTGCAGCAGGAGCTGGGAGAGGACAGACCCAGGACAGCTGACCCAAACTGGCCAAAGGGGTATTCCATACCATCTGACATCATGCTGAACAATATCTAGGGGTGGCTAGCCGGGGTGAGGGGGCCGGCTGCCTGGGGAAAGGCTGGGCATCAGTCAGCAGGGAGTGAGCAATTGCATTGTGTACCACTTGTTTCGATCATATTATTATTATTATTATTATTATTATTTTCTGTCTTAATAAACTGTCTTTATCTCAACCCACAGGCTTCATTTTCCTGTTTCTCTCCTCCATCCCAGAGAGGGAGGGGGGAAGCTGAGCGAACGGCTGCACGGTGCTTAGCTGCCAGCCAGGTTAAACCACAATATTCCCAAAATAATCTTCTGATCTCCTGGACCAAGAAACACTGCACTGAATGGGTGTGTCACAGCCCATATCATCCAGAAGCCTCCAGAAAGATTGAGAGACATAATGGTCTGTTAAAGATTAAAGTTCCCTTGTGTTGACCATAGAGACTCCAAAGAGTGAGAAACAACCTCCAGCCAATAACACAGGCTCAGGCGAGGATCTCACTGAACTAGCATTTTTATTGGCAATTGCAGTGGTGGGCACAGCAGAGGTGTATCGTAACCTTATATTCCCTATTACCCAATGTTTGATTCCTCCCGTTTCCTCATTGGCTGAGTACTACAAGTTCACAACCTTATTGATGCTTATTACTGTAGCATATATGTACAATTTTATTTGACAAACTTTTAATGTCTCCTTTACTTATGGTTCTTGTTTTTTCTTTTTTGTTGTTGTTTTTGTTTTTGTTTTTGTTTTGTTTTCTACCTTCTTCTCTTGTGACTAGAGGGACTTCTTCAGTCTTGACTAGACAGTAGGAATTTCCAGTGTATCCCTGTCTTCTTAACATACTCAGCTCTGTTATACCACCGTCATGCCTGCACGATCACTGTTGAATATGCAAGGTCAGTGGCATTTTCCCCTGCAAAACCACAGCTTTCATTCCCACAAAAGGGCACCTGGCGACCCACAGATGACACAGCCCTGCATGCTGCCACTGCACTGGTTACTTTCTCTGTTCCCAGTACAACTGATAAAGTCTGTTTCTCTAATGAACAGGCCTGTCTGCGGATGGACACAGCAGACCTGGAGGATGGGGTTTTCACGATTCCAGTACTGGAGACAGATAGGGAGGGATCTGCTTGTGCCTGGCAGGGACTACAATATACATTCCCTTGCTTGCCGCAGGATTTTAAACAGAGTCCTGCCTTTGCTCCTGCTACACTGGCTAGAGAGCTAGGAATAGGAAAATTCTTTCAAGACATTACGGTGGTTCATAATAAAACATGATCAGTTTTGCCAAAATATGGAGCTTCCACTTCCAGGAACTGGAAGCATCCTTGTTTCTACACAGCCAAAGCAAACAGGAGCAGGAAACTGGAAAAGAACCTCAGCTCTTCAACAGATACAGGCCGGTGCAACAGCAGGAAATCAAGCAGATCTCTGTTGCTGTCTCCATGGCCCTACAAGTGGCAGGAGGATGTGATCATTGGGCAGCAATCCCCACTCATCCCTACCCTGGGGCTGGCACCTTAGTACCACAAAGTCCCTGTGTCCGCTTCATCAGGCCCAAGCCCCTCCCTGTCTCTGTGCTACCATGATGTGCGTAAAATGGCAGCAGGCCATCACT
>NW_023305935.1:0-1849 GCF_011077185.1 Oxyura jamaicensis
CGAACGGCTGTGTGGTGTTTAGCTGCCAGCCGGGTTAAACCACAACAAGAACGAAGTCAAAATTTCTTCTTAGTGACAAAGTATTCTTTATTGACAGCGCTGGATGCACGGGGGATCCTTCCGCCTAACGTGCATACCCAAAGTGACAAACTATCTCATATTTATATAGCAGAACAATGAATATTCAATTAACGCCTATACATATTCATCACCTAAACCCGCCTACTCACGCTTCTTATGCTAATTAGCTTATCAGTCCTTTGCGCTTGCGCAGATTCTTCCAAGAATTGTGGGCAGGGGTCTTAAGGACGTGGGCAGTGGTCTTTGGGAGGAAGGCCGTATATCTTCCTCATAGTATACTTCTCACCCTTTATCTAGAATGTAGTGATCTTGCAAGTTTGCAATGTCCTTATCAGTCTGAGCTAATTTGTGTCCTTGTTGTCCATCTGTTTTCTGCCCGAGACGAGATGTCTGGCAAGTTTTTGTTACTTAGTTTTTACATATCCTTCACCTCTTGGCCCCGATAGTATATCTTACAGGCTCAGACTACTTCTTCCTTGACTAACAGATAATATTGAGTAACTAATCTATTCTGTTCTTAATACCTAGATAATGATTCATCCTACTGCCTAGCTAGCTAATCATCCTTTTATATTTACTAATTGCTTGCTTGTTTCAGGTGCTGTGATCATGTTAAGGCAGATGATGAGACGGACGGATAGACCCATGGTGCTGACACTCATCTAGGACCGGCTTCTGTTAAAACACAAGCACAACCTCGGCCCCCAAGTTATTAGAGCGTAGGGCCCTTCCCAATGATTGGTGCTGTAATTTTTTGTTTCTTTGTTTTTACCATGACTTGTGCTCTTTCTTTAACTGAGTTTCTTCCAGATCTGTCTCCTAGATCTGTCTGTCGCCTTTTCTCCTGCATGGACAGATGCAAGGATCTTTCTCTGTCCATCGATTTAAAAAATGTAAGAACATAGCATAATTTATCGATCTTTTCCTGGGGTTCACACCCCTACTCCCCCTTCTTTGTTTTAGAAGATGTCCTGGTTTTAGCTAGGAGAGAGTTAATTTTCCTCCCAGTAGCTGGTAGGGTGCTATGTTTTGGATTTACGATGAGACTAATGATGATAGCACACTGATGTTTTACTTGTTGCAGAGCAGTGCTTACACCAAGCCAAGGACTTTTCAGCTTCTCGCTCTGTCCTGCCAGCGGGCAGGCTGGGGGTGCAGCAAGAGCTGGGAGGGGACAGACCCAGGACAGCTGACCCAAACTGGCCAAAGGGGTATTCCATACCATCATGCTAAACAATACATAGGGGTGGCTAGCTGGGGTGGCTAACTGGGGACAGGCTGGGCATTGGTCAGCGGGTGGTGAGCAACTGCACCGTGCATCACCCGCCCCGTACACATCATTATTATAAACTGTCTCTATATCAGCCCACAGGCCTAAGTTTTTCTATTTTCTTTCCCCCATCCCAGAGAGGGGGCCGGAGGGTGAGCGAACAGCTGTGTAGTGTTTAGCTGCCAGCTGGGTTAAACCACAACAGAAGTATACATAAATTGATACAAAGGAACGTTTGTATATAATTGTGCTGAAGAAATTTAAAAATTGTTAGAGGCGGTAAAACAACCAGAAAAGGTAGGTATCATGCATTGTCGGGGACACCAAAAGGGGAACGCCGATTTTGAAATGGGAAATCGATTGGCAGATCAAGAGGCTAAGCAGGTAGCTGGATTAACTGAAGTGAAGGCATCATCTTTGATACCAGACAGTAAAGTTCAAACTATATACATAAACCAAAAGCCAAATTATACAAAAGAAGACTTAAAATTAATTGAA
>NW_023305936.1:0-3230 GCF_011077185.1 Oxyura jamaicensis
GCATGGTTTTGTATTTATTAATTGTGTATGTTTAATTTTTTACTTTTCAATTTGTTAGTGGTAGTATATATTAAAAACCATTTAAAGATTCTACCTCTTTATACAAGTATTACAGATACTGATAATTAAATATATAGAGAGAAAAAAATAAACCTCAGTCAGTACAGTTTTTTTGGTCTGATTTTTTTTTTGGGGGGGAGGGGCAGGGACAGAGGTGTTTTGCTAAGAGATGAATATCACTCCATTAATTAGAAAGTTGATAAATCTACTAAGTAAATAGAATGTCATGTAATTAACTAGATTAAAAAAAAAAATATATAGTAAAAATGAAATCTATTTGTCTATCTTCTCCATTAAGCAATGGATGTATAATCTGCAGATACTGAATTTTGGACCTGTTTTTCAAGATTTTAGATAAAGTATTTATTTATTTATTTATTCTCCCTATTTTTCAAGCAGTTTCAGACTGCAAGGAGAGTAAAAACTTTAGGATAATTCAGGCTGATAATGATCTGAGGAGACCTGTGGTACAACTTCCTGTTCACAGAATGGTCAGTCATGATTTCAGATCAGGTTGCTCAGGTCTTTGTCTGACTGGGCTTGAAAACTAAGAACAGAGGCAACCTCACTTTCCTCTTGAGTGACCTCAAGGAGAAAAAGATTCACTTTATATTCACTCTGAACCTCTTATTTTGTTATAGATACTACAGCTATAGAAAATATTATAAGTTTCAAAATTCAGTTTTATGTTTGCACAAACATATCCTTACAGATAACATATTTTTCTGAAATTCATGGAAACTTCAGCAGGAACTTTTGAGTGTTTGAGTATTGTTCTTATACCTTAATTTTAGCTGTTGTAAGCAGCTCTAATAAGAGTGGGTCTATATATCATATCTTTATTCAAATTTTGTATATTTGTGACAGAAAATATATTTATTTTAATGGATCTTTGTTTATTTTAACTCCCATATCCTTTCTGAATTCTATGCATGAGTTTCATATACCCTCTTATCATCATTTAAGGTCTGTTGTCTGTGTTGAGACTTGATTGTATAGAGAGTTGACAGTTTTCAAAATTAAAATAAGAAAGAAATAATGGTGATATAATAATGGAAATAATGGTGATGTAAATAATGGAAAACATGCTGATAAAACAAATAATACATTAAATAGATTAGTTTCATGTTCCAAAAGAACTGTGGAAAACTAAAGAGTATCCAAGGATGGGAAGGTTAAGCAAGCGTTATGTAAGGAAGTGAAGATTTTAGTGATTGGTTAGACTTATTTGTGAAGTTATGCCTTAAAATGTCCATTTTCTAGGTATCAAGAAATATAAAACATTAAAAAATACTACATGGTCTAAAGCACATCCTACACAATCATTTTCAGAAGTAGATAAATAATTAAAAGTCAAGACCACTTTTCAACTTCAAATAATAAAATTAAGAAAATTTACTCTTTTTCATATAATGTACTCAACAATGCCATGTTTCATGTCTTTAGTAGACTGAAGTAAAGTCTTTTTTCTATAAATTCAGAGTAAAATAAACGTCAATACTCATCTATGATAAATGAACAAAAGAATAAACATTGGACATTAAAATGCCATAGCTGTACTGACACGAAACAACTATGACATAACTGAATAACAACATTTGCATTCATTTCTGTAATAAAAGTCTAGATTTTATTATTATTATTATTATTATTATTATTTCTTCTGAAGCCCACAGGTAATTCAAGGAAATAATTTTTAAAGTTTGGTTAATTTCATAGTATACCACCGATTTCTTTGAGTGTTTGTTCAAAGTTCAAACGTTCCTCGCTGCCAAAAAAGCTAAGGGAAACTTAAGTTACTCTTCCTTTCAGAAGCAATGGATTCTTATTCACCAATGTGTCTAAAATTCATTTTTGACAAGTATCCCTGATCATTCTTTCGAGAAAATAGTGATATTTGGTATGGAATTAGACACACCTATATATATTTAAATAATTGAGATTAGAATACCTATTTATGTGCATTGTTAAGCTGAGCATATAGTAAAACAGCTTCATTTGAGATATCTGAAAATGCCCTGAGCAAACTAGTATGGGTTTGTGATGATATCTGCAAACCATTGCAGAATCTAGTGAATTCATCAAATCTGTTTCTCCTGGTTTAATAATATCTGTAAATTATTTCAAATTCACAGTCACTCATATTCACAAGTACCTCTGGCTAACCTGATATACATTTCAAACTGTTTATTACTTGTCTCCAAGAACCCACAGGTCTTTGAACCCACAGGTCTTGAGAGACTTCTGTATACCTGTAAGAAATTCTGCATTAAACTCCCTTGCAGATAATTTCTTCATAATTGAAGGCTTTGTTTTACACACGGGCAATGGCTCCCCTGAAGTGTATCTCCACTTATGAACACAGCATGGGCAACAAACAGGAGGAGCTGGAAGCCATTGTGCAGCAGAAAACGTATGATTTCTGCATTATGGAAATGTGGTGAGACCACTCCCATGACTGTAGTGCTTCAATGGATGGCTAAAAGCTCTTCAGAACAAGGAGGGGTGGTGGTGTGGCTCGTTATATTAAAGAGTGTTTTGATGTTGTAGAGCTTGGGGCTGAAAATAATAAGGTGGAGTCACTAGGTGTGGTGTAGTGTTCTTATTCTTCTTATACCATTATCTCTACAGCAGTCCTTTTCCAATAACTATTCAATGGTTAATAATTTTGCCTGGCAACAGCAAACTTTGAAACTTCCATATCTTAATGGTTAGAGAACAAGCAGTTTGAGACAATACGGTGTCTCCTGAATCACCCTTCTTTGTTTCTTCTAACTTGTTTACATTCCTTATGGCCTCATTGTTAAGAGTCTGATGTTATCACCAACCATGGGGTTTGTAGACCCCCATGAAAATACTCCCACACCTAGGGATAAGGATTCATGGGGACTGTAGAGCTGAACACAGTGCTACCGGTGGGGTCTCATGAGAACAGAGGGGGAAAATCACCTCCCTTGAGCAGCTGGCCATGCTTTTGACGCAGCTCAGGATATGATTGGCTTTCTGGGCTGCACGTGCATATTGCTGACTCATTTTCAATTTTTCATCCACCTGCGAAACATTCATTTTCTAAGGAACAATCAGAAGTTTAGATGACAGAGTTTTGACACCTAGTAGGAAGAAAAGACTGGAATATCTAACATGCTATATTTCCTATAACTAAAAGACAT
>NW_023305937.1:0-4066 GCF_011077185.1 Oxyura jamaicensis
CTATTCCTAGAAAAGGCGGGGTTATTATAATTAGTTCCTGGAATCCAGACCCTCTCTGGATGCATGCGTAGCAGTCTCTGGTGGTCTGTCTGGGGGTCTCTGTTGTTCCATACTGACAATAATCAAATAAACAAATTTCACATTTACTTTTCTAATTTTAAATATTTTCTTTTAAAAAGTACATTCAGGAAACGGGCAGTGAAAAAGGACTTTGCTACCCAAGATTTTTCTTAAGAATGGTGTCTTCCTGCTTTCCTTCTTGTAACAGTGATACAGTAATTAGCGCACTGAAGTCTTGGCTATCATTAAGGATTTATTCAGTGATACAGAGAAACATAATACACCTTATCATTATTGACTGAAATAGCCAAAGGATAGAGGGGAGAGAAGCTGTCACTCATACCATGATGATGTGAAATGTGTTTATTTGATTCGTGTCAGTATGGAACAATGCTAGGGCCACATGATGAAATATAAGCTCCTATTTAAGAAAAACAGAGTGATTAGTGTACCTAGTTCTTTTATCATGCAAAGGAACGATCCAGCAATTTGTGTAAATAGAGGGTTTGAAGGGCGAATATTGAGACTCTAGTCTGGGAGATAAGCGGACCAAGGAGTTTTTTTTAGGAAACTACAGACTTTTGCATGGGACGCTGCGCAAGCCTCTGATAACCAGCAAAGAGATCCACCAAATAAGGAGAAAGGGGGAGTTGAAGGACGACCGAAGGACAAAGCCTGGGAGGAAGATTACGAGCCTTCAGCACAAGAGACCCCCAGAAAGACCACCAGAGACTGCTACGCATGCGTCCAGAGAGGGTCTGGATTCCAGGAACTAATTATAATAACCCCGCCTTTTCTAGGAATAGTGATGAATATGTATTAGTCTAGGAGCATAAAAATCAGACACCTGATGTAACAGGTGTGCGTCCTGGTAGAGCAGAGACTCCCGGTGCACCCAGCGCTGTTTGCTTGCCTCTATTCCCTTAATAAATCACAAAAATCCTATTTGGGACTTAATCATTTATCTTAACTTATCCTACAGCTAAGCCTTTGGACTGCCAGTTGCTTCTCACAGAGATGACCAGTTACTTCCTCAGTAGACACCCAGGAAACACCACAGAACAGGTTGGGAAAGGCACTTTACATAATGAATCACCTAGCATTACCCTTTCCTCACCAAGAGGTACCACCCATAGTAAAACATTACAAAAGTATGAATTCCGCACTGCCACCGGTGCCAGAATCAGAGCAAGCCTTAGTGATGGTAAAAAAAAAATTGAAATACAGGTCTTTGGGAGGGACCCCAGCCTCTAAGAACTTGGGGTCGAGAGTATGCTTGTGTCTCCGCAGGTCACGGACCAAGATGGGTACCAGCAAGGGGGTAAGGCCATGGTTGGCCTCCTCCTCACAATTGCTGCTGTCATCAGTTATTGCCAGCCCTGGGTCTCCGTCCAACCATGCCGCAACGTCTGGGTCACCCTCGCCAACATGACAGGACAAGAAGCAATGTGCCTGCCCCTGGCTAGTGCTAACGACCCCTTTATGACATGTCTGGTGGGGATCCTGGCAGATAACAAAGACTGGACTGTCTACTTGCCGCGAGCGCCCCTAGAGCCACAGGAATTAGATATCCTGGGAAGTGTAACAGCCACATCATGTGTAAGGTTCAATTACATGGGCAAAAACCAAACCATGAAACAAATTGTCAATGTCACACTCGCTCCTTATCGCAATACATCTCTTCGGTGTAATTATACAAAACCATAATAGCATCATTCCTTGTGCCAGGAGCAGCTCTGCTTGGCTGTGGGATCGACTGTGGAACGGACACCCCTAGGTGCACCCTGAGCATTTTCCTCGGAGGGTTCTCCACTCTCAGCCGCTCACCATGGAAGTAGACATGGACCTCCTGAAGCCGTGGACAAATTATCTTAAGTGATATTTTCTTGTGGTATGAATGCAAAGTGAAAGAGGCCTCTTTGTGTGAGGGTGTGACTGTGCTGTGTGAGTGAGAAGTAGCATCGCGGCAAAGCACCATCCCTAGTGCTTAGTGGCTTGTTGACTGATGTAGATTCTAGTAGGCACGCTACTTTACAATCATAATTTGTATGTGATTTTCACCCTGTTGCTTATTGTAATGTTTGCAGTGCTTGATAGAAAAATATATAGAAAGCATTTGGTTGATTGTAAATAAAAAGGGGGGAATTGTGGGAAAGGAATTCGCAGGTGGCTTTGCACTGTTTCCCACGTCCTTGTATTAGAGATAATGAGGAAACAAGCTAGAGACAAGTGCATGGAGAAGCTAGACCAATTATAAGTTGTTATCAGCGTGTGCTGTAGTTAGTTGCCTATATATACTCTGTGAGAACCTGCAATAAAGGAGGACAATTATACTCGCATCAAGGTTGCATCGTTACTCCGGGACCGTCTCCCTTTCCAACAATAGGGTCCTGTGGTGGCACCATTCCACAGTCCCTTTGCCACTCCGGGTGATTTTGGAGGGTGAAAAACACCCAGGAACTATACGCCTGTTAGTTTGACCTCAGTGCCAGGGAAGCTCATGGAGCAGATTATCTTGGGTGTCATCATGCGGCAGTTGCAGGGCAAGCAGGCAATCAGGCCTAGTCAGCATGGGTTTATGAAGGGCAGGTCCTGCTTGTTTCATTTCTCATGCTGTATTTGCACGTACATTTTGTATTGTCCCAGCGCAGCACAAGCAATGAGTGTTGTCTATATATTTTTTCTTAATCAGTCACTCTCTAATTTCTAATCCCATGTTTCAGTGGGACTACCCCCCCCCCCCGGGCCCCGCCCCCGTGCTGCCCAGGGCTGAATAAACATACCTATTTTACAGCCTTACAGATTGTGGAGTCTGTTTTCCACAAGTCAAGATAGGATACTGCTGTTGTTTAACTATTCCACTCCCTTCTTGAACAGTTATCTTTAAGGGAGTTATATTAAGCCCTTCTTGGTTTCCTTCCCTTACCCATACCATGGGATTTCTTTCTTTTTCATCATTTTCTGCTAATAATTTCATCAATACTGTTATTCCTTTTTCATGGGTCTTCAATTGCTTTCCTAATTTGACTGTTAAATCTCTCCCTAATAAATTGGGCCCCGCTTCAGGCACATATAACAATTGCCCAGTCACAGTTTTAGTTCCCCAATTTAATTCAGTAGTCTCAAAAAGTGACACTACCAGACCAAATCCTTCTCCCCCTGTTACTAAGTATTACTAATCAAATTGAGTCCTGATATTTTATAAGCTATAGATGATCTGGTTGCTCCTGTATCTACTACCTCTTCTTTATTAGGTCCCACCTCTAAATTTATCAAGGGCTCTTGGTGGGACCACTGTTCCAAGAACCCCTGACTGACCCCCTTATTCAGAGTTTATGATAGTAAACAATCTTTCTTCCCTTTTCAATTCAGGGCATTCTCATTTAAAATGACCTATTTGCCCGCATTTAAAACACCCTTTCTGTTCCCGTCCCTGCCGTGGCTGAGGAGTGGCCACTTTGATTTCACATTCCTGTTTCCTTTTTCTTCATGATTCCATCCCAGACCTTGTCTTTCTTCAAACCTCTTTAAGCAGTTGTGCTCTGGACACCCAGTACCCTGAGCTGGTGGAAGGGGATGAGGAGCAGAATGTGGCCCCCACAATCCATGAGAAAATGGTTGGCGACCTGCTACAGCATTTGGATGTATGCAAGTCGATGGGGCCGGATGGCATCCACCCGAGGGTACTGAGAGAACTGGCGGAAGAGTTGGCCAAGCCGCTTTCCATCATTTATCGGCAGTCCTGGCTATCGGGGGAGGTCCCACTCAAATGGCGTCTAGCAAACGCAACGCCCATCTACAAGAAGGGCCGGAGGGTAGACCCGGGGAACTATAGGCCTGTTAGTTTAACATCAGTGCCAGGGAAGCTCATGGAGCAGATTATCTTGGGTGTCATCATGCAGCAGCTGCAGGGCAAGCAGGCAATCAGGCCTAGTCAGCATGGGTTTATGAAGGGCAGATCCTGCTTGACGAACCTGATCTCCTTCTATGACAAGGTGACACGCTT
>NW_023305938.1:0-1182 GCF_011077185.1 Oxyura jamaicensis
TGGGGGCGCACGGAGCGGGGGGGGGGGGAAATTGGGGCAGGGGACGGTGCCAGGGGCTGAGCCCCCCCCGGGGACTCGGTGCTGGGGGGGGGAAAGGCACGGCCCCGCTGCCCGCACTGACCTCGATGAAGGTGCTGTTCCACACCCGGGCACGGACGCGGAAGGTGGTGGGGCGCTGGGTGCTGAGGAGGGGGCACTCGAACCAGACGCAGCGAGCGGTGCCCTGGGAGCAGCTCTGGGGGGGGGGGCGGGGGGGGGGGGGGGGAGGTGTGTGGGACTACGGCGGGGTGCACGCTGTGCACGCGCAGCTTGGGGTCACCGCACGCACACACGCGCAGCTTGGGGTCTCCAGGTGTACACGTACAGATTGGGGTCGCCGCACGCACGTGCACTCGGTTTGGGGTCGTCGCGTGCACACACGTTCAGTTTGGGGGCACCACGTGCACTTTGGGGTCACCGCAGGCACACACGTGCACTTTGGGGTCACCACACGCAATTTGGGGTCACCACACGCAGTTTGGGGTTACCGCAGGCACACACGTGCACTTTGGGGTCACCATGTGCACATTGGGGTCACCGCAGGCACACACGCACACTTTGGGGTCACCACAGGCACACACGTGCACTTTGGGGTCACCATGTGCACTTTGGGGTCACCACAGGCACACACGTGCACTTTGGGGTCACCACACGCAGTTTGGGGTCACTGCAGGCACACACATACGCTTTGGGGTCCCCACATGTGTGCAGTTTGGGGTCACAGCGTGCACACACGCACACTTTGGGGTCACTGCAGGCACACACGTGCACTTTGGGGTCACCATGTGCACATTGGGGTCACCGCAGGCACACACGTGCACTTTGGGGTCACCACGCGCGCACAGTTTGGGGTCACGGTACGCACACGCGCTCAGACTGGGGCCACCCCGTGCAGAGCTTGGGGTCACCGCACGCGAATCTGCACAGTTTGGGGTCACCACAGGCACACGCATGCAGTATGGGGTCACCACATGCTTAGTTTGGGGTCACCATGTGCAGTTTGGGGTCACCACATGCTCAGTTTGGGGTCACCGTGTGCAGTTTGGGGTCACCACATGCTTAGTTTGGGGTCACCACGTGCACTTTGGGGTCACCACGTGCACTTTGGGGTCACCCCCCACCCGCACGCAGCTTCGGGTCACC
>NW_023305939.1:0-9274 GCF_011077185.1 Oxyura jamaicensis
AAGAGAAGAGAAGAGAAGAGAAGAGAAGAGAAGAGAAGAGAAGAGAAGAGAAGAGAAGAGAAGAGAAGAGAAGAGAAGAGAAGAGAAGAGAAGAGAAGAGAAGAGAAGAGAAGAGAAGAGAAGAGAAGAGAAGAGAAGAGAAGAGAAGAGAAGAGAAGAGAAGAGAAGAGAAGAGAAGAGAAGAGAAGAGAAGAGAAGAGAAGAGAAGAGAAGAGAAATGTCAGACAGCATAAATGACCAGCTTTCTAGGAGGATCTTTTTGGGGACAGTGTCAAAGGCCTTAGTGAAGTCCAGCTTGAAGGTCAAAGAAGATCATCCACATTTTCTCTAGTCCTTCTTTTGTCACCAATGTACTTACTGAAACCTTTCTCGTTGCCTTTGACATCCCCAGCCAGATTCAATTCCATTTGGGTTTTAGTTTTTCTAACTTTATCGCTTGATGCTCAGACAATGTCTCTGTATTCCTCCAAGGTTACCCATCCATGCTTCCACCCTCTGTAGGTCTTTTTGTGTTTGAGTTTGTCCAGGAGCTCCTTATTCATCCAGGCAGGCCTCCTGGCATTTTTGCCAGACTTCTGTTGGGATGGACGACTCTTTAACTAGAAGGAGGTAATTCTTAAATATTTACCATCTTTCTTGGGCCTCTTTTGCCTCCAGAACATTTTCTCACAGGATTCCTCCAAGCAGATCTTTAAAGAGGCCAATGTCTGTTCTTCCGAAGTTCAAGGTTGTGAGCTTGATTTTCCCCCTCCTCACTGCCCTCAGGATCCTGAACTCTACCACTTCTTGGTCACTGCAGCCAAGGCTGTCTTTGACCTTAATATTCCCAACAAGCCCCTTGTTGGTGGTGAATATGTGGTTCAGCACCTCTCCAGCTCCTCCTGGAACTTCCTTGATTGCTTATATCCTGGTGTGCTGTCCCTTCAACAGATATCGGAGTAGTTGAAGTCCTCCATGAGGAGCAGGGCCTGCAAACGTGAGGCTGTTCCTATCTGTCTGTAGATGGCCTTATCTAGTCAGGTGGCCTGTAGCAGACACCCACTATAACATCACCTTTACCTGTCCTTTCTTTATTCCTAACCCATGAACTTTCAGTTGGCTCCTCATCCAGCCCCAGGCAGAGCTCCATGCTAACTGCTCTCTCACATAAAGGGCAACTCCCGTTTTGTCTTCCCAGCCTGTCCTTACTAAAGGGCTTGTATCCTTTCATTGCAACATTCTACTCATGGGAGCCATCTCACCACATCTCCATGGTCCCAACAAGACCACAGCCCTGCAACCACACAGACATCTCTAACTCATACTGTGTATTCCCCATACTGTGTGCAATAGTGTACAGGCACTTTAGAGAGGAACCCCAGCACGCTGACTTCCTAGAAAGGATTTGAGTATTTCTCTATAATGGTGCCTTGTAGGTACTTCCTTGCTTACCTGCAAGTGCAGGACATGACCCCACTTAAGCTCCACCCTATCATTGGGTGTCACTGAGAAGAGCCTGGTTCCATCCTCCTGACATTCCCCCTTTACATCTTTATAAATGTTAATAAAGTCACCCCTCAGTTTCCTCTTCTCCAAGCTAAAGAGACCCAGCTCCCTCAGCCTTTTCTCATAAGGAAGATGCTCCACTCCCATAATCATCCTTGTGGCTCCGTGCTGGACTCTCTCAAGCAGTTCCCTGTCCTTCTTGAACTGAGGGGCCCAAAACTGGAGACAATATTCTAGATGTGGCCTCACTAGGGCAGAGTAGAGGGGGAGAAGAACCTCTCTCGACCTCTCTCGACCTACTAACCACCCCCTTCTGATACACACCAGGATGTCATTGGCCTTCTTGGCCACAAGGGCACAGTGATGGCTCATGGTCATCTGGCTGTCCACCAGGACCCCCAGGTCCCTCTCCCCTTCACTGCTTTCCAGCAGGGCAGTCCCCAACTTATACTGGTGTCTGGGGTTGTTCTTGCCCAGATGCAGGACTCTACATTGGCCCTCATTATATTTCATTAAGTTTGTCCCCGCCCAATTATCCAACCTATCAAGGTCCCACTGGATGGCAGCACAGTCTTCCGGCGTGTCAGCCACTCCTCCCAGTTTAGTGTCATCAGCAAACTTGCTGACAGCGCACTCCATTCCCTCATCCAAGTCATCAATGAATATATTAAACAACACTGGTCACAGTACTGACCCTCAAGGGACTCCACTAGATACAGGACTCCAACTTGACTCCGTCCCATTAACCACAACCCTTTGGCTTCTTCCATTCAGCCAGTTTACAGTCCACCTCACTACCCGATCATCCAGACCACACTTTCTCAGTTTATCTGCGAGGATGCTGTGGGAGACAATGCCAAAAGCTTTACTGAAATCAAGATGCACCACGTCCACTGCCTTTCCATCATCTATCCACCTGGTTATATCCTCATAAAAGGCTATCAGGTTGGTCAAGCATGACTTCCCCTTGGTGAAGCTATTTTGACTGCCCCTAATGACTCTTTTATCCTTTATATGACTAGAGACAACACCAAGGATAAGTTGTTCCATCACCTTATGAGGGATGGAGGTGAGGCTGATTGGTCTATAGTTACCCAGGTCCTCTTTCTTGCCCTTTTTGAAGACCGGAGGGACACCTCTCACAGTGGAAAATAATAATTGTCCTCTGCAGGTAGAACACACCTTCTGCCTTAATAGGACCTGCTGCACGAGCACGGTGTATGCATTAGAAACTGGATGGACAACAGCAACCTAATGAGGGTTGAGCACAGGACTCAAATGCCCCAAGTCCCAATTTTGAAAAGCCATGGGAACCAAGACAAAATTTATCCCATGTCCTAGACTGCAATCCAAACCCCAGGGATGTCAGTGGCTGAGCCCTGTAGGCACCCAGCCTCATTACAAGCTCAGCGATGCTCAGAAACTGCAGGTCCTCGAGTTCTGCAGAAAATGCGTGTATTTTCTTTCTTTCTTTTTCATATTTTTTTGGGGGGGGGGCGGGGTGAGAACTCATTGAAGCTTTTCAGTACTTAAAGGGGGATTATAAAAAAGATGGAGAGCAACTTTTTGCTTGGTCAAATAATTATAGGACAAAAAAGTGAGCAGGGAGGGCAGAAAACTGGGATGGCTGAGCCAAAAACTGTGGTTTTATCTAAGCAACCACGGGAAAGACATGAGGAAGTGGGATGTCAAACCTACCTCGACTATAGCAGCTCAGGTATGTGAACTGTAAGGAAATATAGCAGCCAAAAGGGCTGCTATATTTTCCTAGGAAAATTACTGCTCCATTTTCTGTTGGGCAGTCCCCCAGAGGGACTGATGTTCCTCCTGACCCTGATGAAGGGACTTCCGCTTCACATTTGCAATAATTAAGTGATAGATACTACATCAAGGATTAAAGGGGCCTTGCCTCCAGCCAGAGGGAAGAAAGGGACAACTGGATTTACTTGACTGTGTGGATCCGATGGCCTGACACATCGGACCTGCAAGAGTGCAAGGCTCGAGTGGACACTGGTGCACAGTGTACACTAATGCCATCAAGCTATAAAGGGGCAGAACCCATCTGTATTTCTGGAGTAACAGGGGGATACCAACAGTTAACTCAATTGGAAGCTGAAGTGAGCCTAACTGTGAATGAGAGGCAAAAGCATCCCATTGTGACTGGCACAGAGGCTCCATGCATCCTTAGCATAGACTACCTCAGGAGAGGGTGCTTCAAGGATCCAAAAGGGTACCGGTGGGCTTTTGGCATAGCTGCCTTAAGTACAGGGAAGATTAAGCAGCTGTCTACCTTGCCTGACCTCAGAAGACCCTTCTGTTGTAGGATTGCTGAGGGCATTCAGTGCCATGCCTCTTGGCCTAGGAGGTTACAAGGTTATTTCACAAGTGACTCCCATTGTCGGACTCATTTCTCCTTGTGGTACCACGATGCCACGGAACTTGCTTTTCCAGGCCCAAGATGGTGTTTCAGGCAGTGGCATGGTTTGCTGGGTGTCTTTCCAACCATGCAGTAGTTGCTTCCACCATGGATGACTATATAGCGCTTGCCTTGGTGGGTTTGTGGGAGTGGTCCGATATAGTCAATTTGACAGGCCTCACCATATTTAAATCCTAGCCACCTCCCCCTATCCCAGGGAGACTTTACCCTCATGGATCTCTTGATCGCAGCACAGGTTTCACACTCATGGATGATGGCCTCAATGGTCAGGTCCACCCCTCAATCACGAGCCCATCTGTAGGTGTCATCTCTCCTGAAATATCCTGATGTTTCATGGGCCCATCGAGTTACAAACAGCCCACCCTTACGTCCCCAGTCCAGGTCCACCTGAGCCACTTCAATTTTTGAAGCCTGGTCCACCTGTTCATTATTCTGATGTACTTCAGTGGCAGGACTGTAAGCATCATGTGAGCATCTACATGCCACACTTTTACAGCCAGGTTCTCTACCCAGGCAGCAGTATCTTCCCACAACATTGTGGTGGAGAAGGAATGTTAGCGAAGAGACAGTTCCAGCCAGCTCCAAAAGGGACCAGCTGCTATTTCTGAGATATTAATGTGCAGCGCTAGCTCTACAGCTAGGGTTAAAGAGAACTTGTTTTTGTCCCACATTTTTAATTATGTAAGGATCTGTGTTGAAGATGGAAGGAGTTAGACTAATGGGAGACCGAGTTGGTACATTTTCAAATATCTGCGAGGGCAGAGGCTTCTTATCCTTTGCAGTTGACAAAGATGTTGCTGTATCAATCATAAATTCAAACAGTAATTCTGTGCCTCTGTAACCCCAAAGACAGTACACAATTATAGGCTTGGTGAAAGTAAAATTTTGCCAGTAATCAGAACTTGGTTCAGTTGTTTTGTTACAATCAGTACTATAATTTTGTGGTCTGGTAGAATCAGCTTAAACTGTCTTAATCTCAGTTGGCCTATTGTAAGTAAATCCATTAATTATTTGGCAACTGATTTGTATTGTCTGGCCTGCAGTGGCTTGAAGTTCAGCCATTCGAAGAGAATCATTCGGCCATTTTGGTTCTTTTTGGCTATGAACCAAAAGGGATTGCATTAAGGTCAGGGTAAAACATAGCATTATCATTCCAAACTGCTGATTTGTGATTCTCCAGCTGTCCACATGCAGTTCACTCAGGATTCCTGTGAACACAAAAGGAAATAAAATATGCTCAGTTGTATTCAGCCGGCAGGGTTAGAAAGAGGGTGAAATAACAATCTTTGGCTTCCCATGCGTAGGGATATTTGGGAGTAGTACCAATTATTACCATTGATAGTGTTCCAATCTGAGGCATTTTCATTAGCACAGGTTGTCCAATGTAAAATCCTGTAGGATGTTCTTCTGGCTTATAATAAAACTTTGCGGTGATTGTATTGGTAGATGCACGGAAGGCTTTCACTATCTCTGCCATGTTTGGAACTGCGGCAGTCAAAGGTGTGGTGTTAGCATTTAACTGTCTGTAATCCACTGTAAAATGCCATTGCCTGGTTGTTTTCTTTACTAGCCACACCGGTGAATTGTAAGGTGAATGGGTCCTTTTAATAATGCCTCTTTCTTCCAATTCTGTTACCACCCCTTCAATCCCCATATTTGCTGCTGCTGGCAAGAGATATTGCCAAACATTAGTGATTTTAGCGGGGGGTAATGGTATAGATGTTTGTAACAGACTAAGCTTCACTGTGCCCGAATCCCTTTGATGTTTTGTGAAACTCAACACAGTTCCATCAGGGAGTTTCCACATTTGCCCATGCAATAAGTCAAATCCTAAAATATTAGTATATGCAGCACCAACTAATACTTCTGCCCTGGTTAATTTTTGTTCCTCTGGCAGCCAGAGTGAAATTTTTATGGTGGGGCATTCTTTTTCCACACCATCGATTCCTGTGAATTTAACCCATTGCATTGACTAGGTGATATGCTCAAGGTTTGTGCTGTCTCGTGTAATTACTGACATTTGGGACCTGGTGTCAATAAGAAAGTTTACCAATATTTTTCTGGGTCCAACGGGAATGGCAATGATAGGGTCAGAGTGTTCATTACAGAGCCGTGGAATTGCTAATACCCACTGAGCAGGGTGGCTCACTGTCCTCCCCGGGGATAGGAGTTTTTTGCTGAGATTCTGCCTCCTCAATTAGGCTCGGTGCAGAATCAGCAGTCTCTTTGACCTCATTGTCACTGTCAAACCAAATATCACCATCCCAGCTTTCAGAGTCTGCACTATGCATTAATCTATGAACCTGCTTAACTGGAGCAGAAGGCTGTGTTCTGTTTAACAGGTGATTAAACCTCTCCAGTAATTGTTTAAGATGATTATTCTCATTCAGAAGTTTATCATTCTCATTCAAAAGTTTATCTACTCTGATTCCTAATGTTTTTCCCATCTCCCTTTCACCTGGTACCCAGGCCTTTTGGCTCAGGGTAGCAAAAAGTGAGGCTTATCGATCTCGGTGTGCACAAGAACAATCGAGTCCCCACTTGATCACAGAGCCTAGCCGTGGTGTCTCCACTCTATGCTCCGTACTGTTCCTTAGAGCCAGCACACCAGGTTCCCCCAGGGCGATAGCATCTAAGGTTGGAAGTCTAGGGAACGCTCAGGTAATGCAGCTACGCCCTACCCTGAAAGCCTCTTCAATGCTGTACATTTTCTTTAAAATGTGAATATTAGTTTTATTTTCCTAGTTACTTTAGGCTATTACACCACACCCTGCAATGGTCCCTGCAGCTGTTCCAACCCCTGTGATAGGCTCTGAGGCCATTCCGACCTCTGTCATGGGCCCTACAGCTGTTCCAACTCATGTGACAAGGCCCCAAGTCTAGGTCAGAGAAAAAGACTGTACCAGTCTCAGTGGCAACTGTATCTAAGATGAAACAATGGATGAGAAAGTCAGGTCATTTAGAAAGCAGCGGAATTCCAACTCAGACTGGGGAAGAAAAAGAAGACAAGATAGGCTACTCCAAAGTGGCTGGAACATCAGAGGAACAGGAAGATGAAGAGGAAGATATCCAATTAACATCAAAAACTACCCGAGGTCCAGGTGAGCACCTTGTCAACTGTCTGCTCCGGTGCTGGGACACCAGAGCCAATAGCCTGGAATTAGAGGGCAGGGAAGCAAGGATGATGGGATCCCTTGCTAGGGATGCAGGCATTGACAAAGCAATTATAAAAGGAGCACAAATCTTCACCCTCTGGAGGTGCCTCGTGTCAGGTGTGAAGGAAAGGTATACCTTCAAGGAAGATCTTGTATGTCTGCCAGGCAAGTGGACCACCATGGAGAGGGGAATCAAGTACCTGAGGGAATTAGTCATGCTGGAGGTGATTTATGATGACCTAGACAATGAACAGCTATCCAAAGATCCAGATGACGTCAAGTGTACATGACCCATGTGGCGGAAGTTTGTACGGAGTGCACCATCATCATATGCCAGATCATTGGCAGTAATGACCTGGAAAAATGAGAGGAACCCACAGTGGATGAACTGACTAAACAACTCTGGCAGTATGAAGAAAGTCTCTCCTCTTCCCTACAGGCCTGCATCTCGGCTGTGGAAAAACTTTCTCAAGAGTTCCACCAACTAAAAGAGAATACTCTGGAGAAGCTTTCTGAAGAGGTCCACCAACTCAAAGAGACTATATCTTCCTCCCCACCTGTATAAAACAGTGTCTCAGCTATCGGGGTCAGCATCCTTCTGTTCAAGAAAGAACATATAGTGGGTACACACCCCATACCACCCTGTGGTTTTACCTACATGACCATGGAGAGGACATGGGATGGAAAAACTATCTCGACCTTACAGAAATGGGTATGTGAGTTACAAGGAAAAATAATCAAAAAAGGAGGGTTCTCTGAGAAACACAATGGATGTGATCAACAAAATAACAGCTATGTCTCCACCAACTAGCAAAAAAGAAACACAAACTTTCCTAGGTGTCATGGGGTTTTGGAGAATGCACATTCCAAATTACAGTCTGATTGTAAGCCCGCTCTATCAAGTGACCAGTAAGAAAAATGATTGCAAATGGAGTCCCAAGCAATGAGAAGCCTTTGAACAAATTAAGCAGGAAATAGTTCATGTAGTAGCCCTTGGCCCAGTCCAAACAGGACCAGATGTAAAGAATATTCTCTACACCACAGCCGGGGAGAATGGTCCCACCTGGAGCCCCCGGCAGAAAGAGCTTGGGGAAACTCGAGGTCGACCCCTTGGGTTTTGGAGTCGGTGATACAGAGGATCTGAGGATCGCTACACTCCAACCAAAAAGGAGACATTGGCAGCGTATGAAGTTTCTCCACAGCCGAGACACAGGCCTTCAACACAGGCCTGCGTCTTGGCTGTGGAGAAACTTTATGACAGAGTCCACCAACTTAAAGAGAATTTATCTTCCTCCCTACCTGAACAAACCATTGTCCACCAACTAAAAGAGAATATTTCAGATAAACTTTCTGAAAAGGTCCATCAACTTAAAGAGAGATTATTTTCCTCCCCACCTGTACGAATCAGTGTCTCAGCTATCGGGGTAAGCGTTCATCCGCGCAAGGAAGACGATATGGTGGGTACACACCCCGTGCCACCCTGTGGTTTTACCTACATGACCATGGACAGGACATGAGAAAATGGGATGGAAAATCTACCACGACCCTAGAGGCATGGGTACATAAGTTGCAAAAGAAAACAAGAAAAAGGGGTAGTCTGAGAAACTTGCTGCTCCAACTTCCGGCAGGCAATCCTTTAGACACAGAAACGAAGATTCTGACCAGGATTAGAGGGGCCCTGCCTCCAGCCAGGGGGAGGAAAGGGACAATCGAGTTTATTGGACTGTGTGGATTTGATGGCCTGGCACGTCAGACGCACAGAAGTATAAGGCTTTAGTAGACACCGGTGAACAATGTACTCTAATGCCATCAAGCTATAAAGGGGCAGAAGCCATCTGTATTTATGGGGTGATGGGGGGATCCCAGCAATTAACTGTACTGGAGGCTGAAGTGAGTCTACCTGGGAATGAGTGGCAAAAACACTGTATTGTGACTGACCCGGATGCTCCATGCATCCTTGGCATAGACTTAGAAGAGGATATTTCAAGGACCCAAAGGGCTCCGGTGGGCTTTTGGCATAGCTGCCTTAGAGACAGAGGGCATTAAACAGTTGTCTACCTTGCCCAGTCTCTCAGAGGCCCCTTCTGTTGTGGGGTTGCTGAGGGTCGAAGAACAGCAAGTGCCAATCGCTACCACAACTGTGCACCGGCGGCAATACCGCACCAATCGAGACTCCCTGATTCCCATCCATGAGCTA
>NW_023305940.1:0-3639 GCF_011077185.1 Oxyura jamaicensis
AGCGGTTGTGGTGTTCAACTGCCTAGCACGGTAAAACCACCACAGTTGCTCATGGCATGGCTCTAGGCAGCAGTGGGCCCCTTTGGAACCGGATGAAACTGGCCCTTATCTGCCATGGGGCAGCTGCTGGATTCTTCTCACAGGGGCTACCACTGCAGCCCCCACTACCAGAACCATGCCACATAAACCCAATACACTGGGGCAGTTAGGTCATTGCAGGCCTGTAAAGTATGAGGGCTTAAATTAACTCATGAAACCCTGAAAGTGATGGGGGTAGAAGGGACTGGGATGACAGTGCCACTTTTTGGGGACACCAAGCTGAGACTAGGGGACAAAATGATCACTGGACAATTATTTTAAGTACCTGAGGCAGGGACTAACTTGTTGGGAAGGGATTTGATGATGAAATTGGGCATTCAAATAGTGAATTTGTTAGGCTGGAATAACGGTGTTATTAATGGAGTGCTCTCAGACCCTGGGAGCAAAGATATATTTGCCTTTGAGTGGAAAGACCCTGAAATGGGGCGGAAGCAACAATACAGACGGACACTTTTACCTCATGGGTTTACAGGGCCACCAATTTATTTGGGCAAGTTCTAGAACAGATTTTGGAACAATTCTGACCTCTGGAGGAGGTGTTACCACTACAATATGTGGATGATCTTTTATTGTCAGGACAGGATAAAACAGTTGTGAAGGAAGCCACTAACAAGCTATTCAACTTTCTGGGAAAACAGGGAAGGAGAGAGGACTCTTATAATCCTCAATTAAACATGCAGAAGAGATACTTTCTGGGAAAACTATCAACAGTTGTCCAGTTGATATTCCCTACCTCGGTCCTGTCCTTATGGTTGATTTATAACATACATCTATGTTAGCTAAAACTTGCAAAATAAGCATTGGGTGACTTCTCTAGATCTGCTATAGTTCTACAGTTAACCTTTAACATCTATTTCTTACTTCAATACCCCCCTTTTCCTAAACCGATAGAAAATTATTTTACATATTTCTACAAAATGCTTTCTTTTTCTAAGCACTTCCTGAAGTATTTTCCTGATTCTATCTTCTGATGAAGTTGATGCTTTTTCCAGGTTTCATAGTCGGTTAGGGCATTCTTACTACAAAACATAAAATACTTTAGCAACAGACATATCAGAATTCCTAAGATGATTAATACAATTAATAATGCAAATATTTTTTTTAGCCAGGCGAAATTGGGCAACCATGAGGTTAATTTATACCACAGCTCTTGGAGTCCCCAAGTAGCTCCATCCTGAGATACCTGATGGGTCCAGTTCAGTCCAATTACTTACTGGGACTCCAAGGAGTGAGGCGGTAAAGTCACCGGCTTGTCCACATACAGAACATCCACTAATATTAGTATATTTTACAATGCTTTTCACAAGTGAAACATACGTGTTAGCTTCAAAAGCCGCATCAAGCATCAAGCATGCTAATTAAAGCTGTAATTACAAAAAAAAACAACAAACACAAAAAAAAAACCAAAAAAACAAACAAAAAAAAAAACTAATGTCTTCACAAATGAAGTCTTAAATGTCCAGATGGTGTTGACCTCCATTTCGATTTAGGGGCCTTCTTGACTCTGGTATAGTGAATCCAGGATGCTTGTTCCTTGATCTTTATAGCCATGTCAGAGGTCAGTAGTACTTGGAAGGGCCCTCCCACTTTGGTCGTAAAGGTGTATCTGCAAAAGATCTAACATATACATAATCCCCAAGTTCAATATTATGCCCTGATCTATCTAACCCGTGAGCTCTAGTTCCCAAGACTAATTTCTCTACTTCCCAGAGCTGTTTCTGTAAGCTTATTATGTAGTCTGTTAATATCTCGTTCCCAAGTTCAGTTGATACCCCTACCTGCATGCTATAGGGCCTCCCATATAATATTTCGTAGGGGTTCAATCCTTCCTTTGTCCGGGGCTTCGTTCTTATCCTGAAGAGGGCCAATGGTAACTACTGAGGACGTGTTAGATTAGCTTCCTGACTTAATTTTGCAATCTGTATCTTGATTAGATGATTCATCTTTTCTACCTGGCCAATTGACTGCAGGTTGTATAGAGTATGAAGCTGCCAATCTATCCCCAGTAGTTTACTCACTTTTGAGACAACCTTTGCAATGAAATGGGATCCCTGATCTGATGAATTACTGCAGGAATCCCAAATCTGGGTATGATCTCTTGCAGCAATATCTTAATTACTTCTCTTGCCTTATTTCTCCAGCAAGGGAATGCTTCTGGCCATCCTGAAAAGGTAACCGTCAAGACCAACAGATATTGAAACCCCCCTTTTATTGGGAGTTCTGAAAAATCAATTTGCGATTGCTGTCCTGGATACTTTCCTTTCCCTATTTGCCCAAGCTGGGCTTTAGGCCCCGTTTGGGGTTTGATTCCTGTCTGTGGGTTATTTTTAAGACATATGTCACACTGTTTTGATACTTGTTGGACAATGGCATACAAATTACGTCCTACCCATTTTCTACTTAAAAACTGATATAATACTTCACCTCCCCAGTGTGTTTTATTATGATATTCAATTGCCATCTGATATAATAGTTTGGAGGGTATCACAACTCTCCCATCCTTTATTTATGGTAAATCTGTAGGTAATATTTTTCTATTAACAACTTCAATTAATTGCTTATCGATCTTAGAATATTCTATTTCATTCTCTAAGGCTTTTGCTAATGCCTGGTTTTCTGTTCCCAGTACTAGTGCCAAAATTTGACTCTCAGATGCCCGTTCTGCTGCCCCTTTGGTCTCTGCGTCAGCCAATCTATTTCCTCTTTCAATATCATTTTCCCCTGTTTGGTGTCCTTTATGGCGCATAATGGCAAATTTACTATGCATGTGTACCCCTTGGAGTAACTTCAGTATCTCTTCTGCATGTTTAATTGAGGATGATAAGAGTCCCCTCTCCTTCCTGATTGCCCCATGTGCATGCACCACACCAAAGGCATATTTTGAGTCTGTCCAAATGTGAATTCTTTTTCCTTTTGCCAGCTCAAGAGCTCTTATCAAGGCGATGATTTCCGCCTTTTGGGCTGATGTTCCAAGGGAAAGAGGCTTCGCCTCAATTACCCTATTAAGTGTTGTTACCACATATCTTACAAGGCGAACTCCCTGGTGAACGAAGCTGCTGCCATCTATATACCAATCTTTATTGATAATGAGGAAACAAGCTAGAGATAAGTGCATGGAGAAGCTAGACCTATGGTAACTTATCGGCGCATGCTGTAGTTAGTTTCCTATATATACTCTATGAGAACCTGCAATAAAGGAGGATGATTATACTCACATGGAGGTTGCATCGTTACTCGGGTCCGTTTCCCTTTCTGACATCTGGTAGCAGAGGATGGTTACACGCCAGACAATCCAGCTCGACTGAGTCTCCGAGACTGTGGTAAGCAGCTAGAGGAGGAGGGATTGGGAAAATAAACAGCTGAGAGGGTGCTTCTTGGCAGACACGGGTCAGGGTTGCTCCCTACCTCTCAGAGGAAGCACAGCCATGGAAGTGGGGGCTGTGGCATTGTTGCTCGCTGGAATACTCTCTAAGAGAGGTAGCGAGACAACGGGAAAGAAACTGATCAAATTGATCAAGTTGGGACAATGAAGGGGACATT
>NW_023305941.1:0-1015 GCF_011077185.1 Oxyura jamaicensis
ACTTGGGGACAAGCTCTGGGGATCAAGTCTTCGGAACAGCTCCGGGGAGCTGTGGAGCAGGTGTGTTGACAAAAGCTGGAGAGCATGTCTGGGCACAAATCGTGGGGACCAGCTCTGGGAAGCAGAGCTGTGGACCAGTTGTTCTGAGCAGGTATGGCAACCAGGTATGGTAGGTACCAGCTCTGGGCAGCAGCTTAGATGAACTGTCGGTAATCGTCACCGGGCGTCCCGCACGGCACCTTGATGCCCGGCAGGTTTCTCCAGGGAGGTCCGGCGCGGGACAGGAGTCCCGCTGGGGATCGCCTGCAGGGATCCTCCGTGGCGTCCAGAGACCTCCGGAGTTCGCTGTCGCGGCTCCGCTGCAGCGTACGAGTTAACGAGGAGTTAACTCGGTACGAGCCGGGAGTTACCGAGGGTTGTCTGCCGGAGCTCGCCACTTGTAGCCGGGGAGGATACGCCGCATAGCTGTGGTCCCGCCGGAGCTCACCTGGTGGCTTCATCGCGGCCCACGGGGATCCTGTGTTGCCCTCCAATTTTCTCTGGACCGGGATGCTTCCGAATGTCGCCGGCGGGGATACGACTAAGGAACCGTGGGCCCGGCGCTGATAATCGGCAGCTAGCGTCCGCAGCACCTGGGGACGACCTGCCCGGGGTCTCTGGCGCTCGTCCGCCGCGGCGCCCGGGATACGAACTGGGATCGCCGCCGAGGATCCGCCGAAGGCCCTCCGACTGTCGCAGGTTATGATCTGCCGAGGCGCTTTGGAGCCCGCCGGGGTTCACCGACCGGCAACCGCCGAGGGCCGCGAGTTACACCGCTCTGTGACCGCGCGGGGCCCGGGGCCCATCGGCCGTCACTGGCCGTGATCCGCCAACCGCATGCTCAAGGGCAGGCGACCGAATCTTGGAACCAACTCTGCGGAGCAGTCCTGGGCAGCAGCTCTGGCCAGCACGTCTGATACCAGGACAAGCTTGGGACAAGCTCAGGGGACCAGACCTTCGGAACAGCTCTGGGAAG
>NW_023305942.1:0-1102 GCF_011077185.1 Oxyura jamaicensis
GCCCCGGGGGGGGGGACCCAGGTTGGAGCAGTTTGCTCCCGAGGGATGGACCCCGTGGGACGGAGCCAGATCCGGAGCAGTTCTTGGGGAGCTGCTGCCCGTGGGCAGCCCACGCCGGATCCGTTCGGCAAGGGCTGCGCCCCGTGGGAGGGACCCCACGGCACAGGGGACGAGAGGGACCGAGGAGGAGCGGCGGAGAAGAATTGCTACGGACCGACCATAGCCCCCACTGCCCCGTTCCCCTGCGCCGCTCGGGGGGAGGAGGTGGAGGAGGGTGGATGGGGGCGGGGGAAGGTGTTTTGGGTTTCTTTCCTTTGTTTCTCCCTTCTCTAGCTCGTTAGCAACAGGCAATCAATCTTCCTACTCCCTGTGCCGGGTCTGTTTTGCCCGTCGCGATAATCACCGCGCGATCTCCTCCTCGTCCTTATCTCGACCCCGGAGCCCCTTTCGTGGGATTTTTCTCCCCGTTCCTCTTTGAGGAGGGGGAGGGAGAGTTTGGGGGTGCTGGGGGTCCCTGTGTCCCCAAAAGGGGGCTGGGGGCACGGTTTGGGGGTGCTGGGGGTCCCTGTGTCCCTAAAATGGGGGTGTGGGCAGGGTTTGGGGGTGCTCCCCGTGTCCCCCCACCCCCCTTTTGGGGGTGCTGCGGGTCTTGGGGTCCCTCTAAGGGAGACGTGGGCAAGGTTTTGGGGTGCTTTGGGTCCCTGTGTCCCCAAAAGGGAGACGTGGGCAAGGTTTTGGGGTGCTTTGGGTCCCTGTGTCCCCAAAAGGGAGATGTGGGCAAGGTTTGGGGGTGCTCTCAGTCCCTGTATCCCCAAAAGGGGGGTGTGGGCAGGGTTTGGGGCCGCCATCTCCTCCTCGTCCTTATCTCGACCCCTGAGCCCCTTTCGTGGGATTTTCTCCCCGTTCCTCTTTGAGGAGGGGGAGGGAGAGGGCGGGGGAGCTCGGGCGCCCGCCCCAGTAAAACCATCGCGCCCCGTTCGAAAGCAACTGGGAGGGGGGCGGCGGAGCCCACCTGGATCTCCTCCACGTCGGCGATCCAGGCGCGGGCCTTGGCCAGAGCCTCTTTGAGGGCCTGGATGTTGGGCAGCAGCGCCGGGATGTT
>NW_023305943.1:0-1073 GCF_011077185.1 Oxyura jamaicensis
CAGACCCCATGTCCTGTGCTCTGTGCTCAGCTCTGCCCTGCAGACACCTCCAGGGGCAGGGACCAGCCCAGGGGCATCACCACCTGTTGTGGTTTAGCTCTGCAGGCAGCTCAGCACCATGCCACTCTTCGGTGTCATTTCCCCACAGCATGATGGGGGAAAGAATCAGAAAAAAAGTAAAACATGTAGGTCAAGATCAGGAAGGTTTAAGAGGAAAGTAAAGGGGAAAAAAGGAAACAAGGAAAAGAAAACATGGGACAAGTGATAGACAATGGAGATACACACCACCAGCAGTCTAATGTTCAGCAAGACCCCAAGCAATGGTAGCACCCCCAGAGAAGCCCCCTAGTTTTAGTGCTGATCATGATGTGATATGGTATGCAATATGCCTTTGTTCAGTTTGGGTCAGCTGTCCTGCTTCTGTCCCCTCACAGCTTCTTGAGCTCCCCCAGCCTCCTCGCTGGCAGGGCAGCAGCAGAAGCTGAAAAGTCCTTGACTCAGTGTAAGCACTGCTCAGTAGTGAGTTACCAGCATTCTTCTCATCCTAAATCCAAAGCACAGCACCATAACAGCTACTGGGAAGAAAATTATCTAAGGCAAGACCAGGACACTATGTTTACAGGCACCTCACACAATCTCTGATGAAACCAGGAGGGTGACGTTATTCTTATCTGCAAGCCGATGGTTGCTGAGGTTCCACATAAACCTCACAGTGACACTTTAGGAATCTGAGCCCTTCCTCTAAACTTGACATCTGTATTTGCTTTCCTATCAGCATGAGCAAGCAAAATGCTGAAAAGAAAGCTAGAGAAAGGTGCAGAATTAAGGAGAATCATCTTCTTTGATCATATTCTTCAACAGTCTTCTCCAGAGTTGTCTTGGCTGTACTGTGGAGCTGTGAGCAGCCTGCCACAGGCAGCAGCCTCTGGGCACCAGCAGGACCCAGCCCTGCCCTTTCCTCCCATGTTAGGGGGGACCCTTTCCATACACAGCTTCGCCCCACAGTGCCCTGGGCAGCTCCATGGGCAGGCTGAGTGCTGAGCCTGGCAAGCAGCAGGAGCCCTGCCCCAGCA
>NW_023305944.1:0-3159 GCF_011077185.1 Oxyura jamaicensis
TTAATAAATCACAAAAATCCTATTTGGGACTTAATCATTTATCACAAGTCCATGGCAAATAGTAGGGCTGTGTTTCCACCCCTGGGGCAGTCGATTCCAGGTGTATTGGACTCCCCTCCAAGTGAAAGCAAACTGTGGCCTGCATGCTGCTGCCAAAGGGATGGAGAAAAATGCATTAGCGATATCAATTGTAGCGTACCACTTGGCTGCCTTTGACTCTAGTTCGTACTGAAGTTCTAGCATGTCTGGCACTGCAGCACTCAGTGGTGGTGTGACTTCGTTCAGGCCGCGATAGTCCACCGTTAGCCTCCACTCGCCATTAGACTTTTGCACTGGCCATATAGGACTATTAAAAGGTGAGTGAGTCTTGCTGATCACTCCTTGACTCTCCAGCCGATGAATCAACTCATGGATGGGAATTAGGGAGTCTCGGTTGGTGCGATATTGCCATCGGTGCACTGTTGTGGTAGCGATTGGTACCTGCTGTTCTTCAACCTTAAGCAATCCTACAACGGAGGGGTCTTCTGAAAGGCCAGGTAGGGTAGACAACTGCCTAATCTTCTCGGTGCTTAAAGCAGCTATGCCAAAAGCCCACCGGTACCCTTTTGGATCCATGAAGTACCCTCTCTTGAAGTAGTCTATACCAAGGATGCATGGAGCCTCTGGACCAGTCACAATGGGATGCTTTTGCCACTCATTCCCAGTTAGACTCACTTCAGCTTCCAATACAGTTAGCTGTTGGGATCCCCCTGTCACTCCAGAGATACAGATGGGTTCTGTCCCTTGGTAGCCTGATGGCATTAAAGTACATTGTGCGCCAGTGTCCACTAGAGCTTTGTATTCTTGTGGTTCCAATGTGCCAGGCCATCGGATCCACACAGTCCAATAAATCCGGTTATCCCTCTCCTCTACCTGGCCAGAGGCAGGGCCCCTCTAGTCCTGGTTGGAGCATCTGCCACTTAATTCTTGCAAATGAGAAGCAGAGGTCCCTTCATCAGGGTCAAGAATAACATCAGCTCTTCTACTGCCTCTGGAGAACTGCCCAACAGAAACTGGAGCAGTGTTTTTCTTAGGGGCCCCTCTTCTTGCTGCTGTATTTCCTTTCAATTCACGTACCCGAGCAGCTAAGGTTGAAGTAGGTACACCACCCCTTTTCCTCATATCTTCCCCATAGTCACGCAGATAAAACCACAAGGTGCCACGTGGTGTGCGTCTTGGGTACTCTCTCTCTCGAGCAGGAAAATACTGATTCTTACTGGCTGAAATATCACTCTGTCTGGATGGGAGGGAATATGCTCGTTCTACAAGGTGGTCAAGTCTTTCAGACAGTTTCTCCACCGCTGAGACACAGGCCCGTAGTGGAGCAGAGAGATTGTCTTCATATTTTTTAAGCTGGCAGGACAGATTATACACTGTTGGTCCCATGCCCTCATCCCAATTAAATATTGCCAGTGTACTGGCATGTGATGATGGTGCACTCCGCACCAATTTATACCACATGGATGTTGTGCATTGGACTTCGTCAGGATCTTTAGGTGTCTGGGCATTGTCCAAATCACTATAAATCATCTCCAGCACAGCTAATTCCCTCAGTTGCTGGAGACCTTTATCCACAGTGGCCCACTTGCCTACTTGATATACAATGTCTTCCTTATGGGGGTACCTTTCTTTCGCAGCTGCCAGGAGTCGCCTCCAGAGGCTGAGAACCTGTGTCCCTCTCCCAATTCCTTTATCAATTACCATTTCTCTAGAAAGGGATCCCAACTGCTTGGCTTCATTGCCTTCTAATTGTTGGCTATTGGCCCCTGTGTCCCAGCATCGAAGCAGCCAGGTGAGGATGTGTTCACCTGGGTGTCGACCATAATCCTTTCGTATTTCTCGCAACTCGCTCAGGGATAGGGATAGAGTGGTTTCTGATTCCTTTATGATTTCCATCTCGTCTTCCTGCTGTTTTCGTGATGGCGCTGCTTTAGAGGTGCCTGCCTCTTCCTCTTCTCCCTCCTTCTTAGGAGAGGCTTCTTACCTTACTAAACGAGCTGACTTCCGTTTCCATTGTTTTGACTTGACTATGGGGGCGACTGATACCATAGTCGGTTGGTCCTCTGGGTCAGCCACAGCATGTGTTATCTGGTCATCAGATTCAGAGACTTTCTCCCTCTCTTCAAGGTGCTGGATGATGTTAAACAGTGTTTGGTAGGAGTAAGCCAGGACCCAGCACAATGCCGCAAGCTGTCGTTCTCTGGCATTGTCAGGGTCAGGGCATACGACTCTCAAACATTCTATCAGGTTTTTAGGATTTTGCACTTGTTCAGGAGTGAAGTTCAAAACTATTGGGGGAGACACCCGTGACAGGTACCTGCCTATATCCTCCCACACACCTTGCCACTTGCCACAAGGCTGTTTCAGGACAGATTGCTGGGTAAGCTTTCTAAACAATCGACTAATCTTAGAGAGAAGAGGAGACCCGTTATGCAGAATTAGAAATAGCAATATATGGGTTACACATGGATATTCAAAATACTCAAAAACTGCTGTAATTAGCCCATTGTGAAAGAAGGAGAAGGTACCATTCCTGATATTATTCATAAACTGACTTCCAGATGAGGAAAGGAAGGCTGTGTAATTCTGAATATTCTCTAAAAGATGAGACCCGAATGATAACAGTGCAGAGCCTGAATGCCAGATTAAACTCAAGGCCAGTGCTTGGCAGCACAGCGAGTTTAAAAAAACGAACACAGATTGTATCACGTTCTCGGATCGGATATAGAGGAGAAAGGAGAATATGACTCGGATTGCATGACACATAATCAAACAAGCCAATATTAACAGGACACCGAACATGGTGAATAGCAAGTAAGTGTGTTAGTTGTAAGAGTTTTAATCAATTATGTTGTTATCTGAACCCTTCGAGCCCCACGTTGGGCGCCAAAAAGGACTGTGGTGGTTTTACCATGCTAGGCAGTTGAACACCACAACCGCTCTCTCACTCCCCCTCCTCAGATGAGGAGGGGAAGAAGTAAAGGAAAGAACAACTCATGGGTTGAGATAAGGATGATTTAATTAAAGAGAAATATATATATATATTATTAAGGAAATTATTATTAATTAAACAATTCAACTAAAGGGAAAAAAGGGAAAGGGGAAGAGGGAGGGGGAAAG
>NW_023305945.1:0-2341 GCF_011077185.1 Oxyura jamaicensis
GTTGGACTCGATGATCTTGAGGTCTCTTCCAACCTAGAAATTCTGTGATTCTGTGATTCTGTGATTCTATTACCTCTTTGCAAGTGGTAACTGCATACCCAGCATGTCGTTTTCCGCTGATGACGTAGCTACTCCCATCAGTAAACCAGATCTCCACATCATCAAAAGGAGTATCCTTCAGATCTGGACGGCTCGAGTAGGTAGCTTCAATGGTCTCCAGACAGTCATGGTGTACTGTCTCCCCTTGGTTTCCACTGAGGAAAGAAGCTGGGTTGACAATGTTAGTTACCACTATTTCTATATCATCTTGCTCTACCATGATAGCTTGGTATTTCAAGAACCTTTGTGGAGAAAGCCAGTGACCGCCTTTCACTTCCAGCACTGCAGACACTGTGTGAGACACGAGCACAGTTATTTTCTGGCCCAAGGTGAACTTGCGTGCTTCCTGGATATTTAGCACCACTGCTGCAATGGCTCTGAGGCATCCCGGCCATCCCTTGGCGGCAGCATCCAGCTGCTTAGAAAAATAGGCAACTGCCCTTCGATATGGGCCTAGGTCCTGCACTAGTATTCCCAGGGCAATCCCTTATTTCTCATGGGAAAAGAGGAAAACGGTTTATTCACATCTGGAAGTCCCAAAGCTGGGGCTGACATGAGAGCCTTCTTTAGTTGGTCAAAGGCCTGCGTGGCCTCCTTTGTCCATTGGAGGTCCCTGTTCCCATTTGCAATGAGTGCATACAGTGGTTTTACAAGCAGTCCGTAATTGTAGAGCCACAATCTGCACCACCCTGTCATTCCCAAAAAGGTTCACAGTTCTCTTATTGTCTCAGGTTTTGGGGTTTGACATATTGCTTCTTTGCGTTCCTGCCCCAAGGTCCGTTGTCCAGCACTAACCTCATACCCCAGGTATATCACGTTCTGTCTTACTACCTGAGCCTTTTTTTTTGATACCTTGTACCCCTGGAGTCCCAGAAAGTTTAGGAGTCTTACTGTCCAGGCCACACATGCTTCTTCTGTCTGGGTGGCTATTAGGAGGTCATCTACATACTGTAACAGCCTTCCTTCTCCTGATGGGGCTTCCCAGGTCTTCAAGTCCTTTGCAAGTTGTTCTCCGAACAAGGTGGGTGAGTTCTTAAATCCCTGAGGCAACCTTGTCCATGTGAGCTGTGTTTTGCGCCCACTCTTAGGGCTTTCCCATTCAAATGCAAAGATTTTCTGGCTGGCTTCATGGAGAGGGAGGCAAAAGAAGGCATCTTTCAGGTCTAAAACGGTAAACCAAGTTAGCTCGGGTGTTAAGCATGTTAATAAAGTATATGGGTTTGCCACCACAGGGTAAAGATCCTCAGTTATCTTGTTAACAGCTCGTAGATCCTGTATGACCCTATATGATCCATCAGGTTTCCGAACTGGTAAAATGGGAGTGTTGAAGTCAGACTGGCATTCTTTTAGTAATCCTAATTGTAAGAGATTTTCAATTATTGGGCTAATCCCTTCTCTATCTTCCTTTTTCAAGGGGTACTGTTTAATTCTGACTGGCTGTTTTCCTTCCTTAAGTTTAATTTGTATTGGAAGTGCATTTTTTGCCTTCCCTGGTACATTAGAAGCCCATACTCGAGGAAATACTTGATTTAAGATTTTTTCACTGATTTCCTTATTAATTTCGGTAGCCATCATCAAACTCAACACTTCCACATACCTTTGATCATTTACCTCCAGAGTAATTTCCCCATTTTTAAATGAAATGGTCGCTTGCAATTTTTCCAATAAGTCTCTCCCTAGGAGTGACTCCGGGGAGTTAGGCATATATAGGAATTTGTGAATGCCCCATTGTTTTCCATATTTATATTTTAATGGTTTGCAGAAATAAGCTGTTTCAGATTGGCCAGTTGCTCCCTTAACTACAACATAGTCATTCCCTAATGGTACTAATGCTTTATTTAAAACGGAATAAGTTGCACCCATATCCACCACAAGTTCCACCTTTCCCTTCCTTCCCCAGCTTCATTTTTATAACCAGCGGATCTGCTGGGGTAGATTCCCCCGGTCTTCCTCAGTTGTTTTTTGCTCTCGCAGCCACTACCTCCCTTCTCCTGTGTGCTTTTCCCTTTCTTTTCCATTCGGGGCATTCATTTTTCCAATGCCTAAATTTCTTCCATAGGGCACATTGATCCTTGCCTAGCCGAATCTGTTCCTGTCTGTCCTGGTTTCAGTTAGGACAGTTATTTTTTCCTCCTAGTAGCTGGTAGGGTGCTGTTGTGGTTTAAACCGGCTGGCAGCTAAACACCACACAGCCATTCGCTCACCCTCCCCCCTCCCTCTCTGGGATGGGGGAGAGAAACGG
>NW_023305946.1:0-1054 GCF_011077185.1 Oxyura jamaicensis
AGCTCCACCACAACAGCTCTCTCACTCACCCTCCTCAAAGAGGAATGGGGAGAAATTACAATGAAAAAGGCTCAAGGGTTGAGATAAGGATGAGGAGATCACACAGTAATTATCATGATGGGAAAGAGATAGTTAGATTTATTACCTATTACTAACAAGCTAAAGGAGTGAGAAATAAAGGAAAAACTAAAAGCACCTTCCCCCCCCTCCCCCCTCTTGCGGGTCGGGGCCCCCCCCCCCCCCCGAGCGGCAAAGGGGAACAGGGGAATGGGGGTTATGGTCAGTCTATAGCGCTTCTTCTCCACCACTCCTTCTCAGTCACTCTTGTCCCATGTGCTGTGGGGTCCCTCCCACGGGATGCAGTCCTTGCTGAACTGATCCAGTGTGGGCTTCCCACAGGCAGCAGCTCTTCAAGAACTGCTCCAGATATGGGTCCGTACCATGGGATCCATCCCTTGGGAGCAAACTGCTCCAGCCTGGGTCCCCCACGGGCAGCAGCTCCTGCCAGGCCACCTGCTCCTGCGTGGTCTCCTCTCCACAGGCTACAGGTCTGGCCCAGAATCTGCTCTGGCAGGGGTCTTCCACAGGCCGCAATCTCCATCGGTGCAGGTCCACCTGCTCCACTGTGGTCTCCTCCATGGGCTGCAGCATGGAACCCTGCTCCACTGTGGTACTCCATGGGCTGCAGGGGGACAGCCTGCTTCACCATTGTCCTCATCACGGGCCACAGGGGACTTCTGCTCCAGCACCTGGAGCATCTCTCCCCCTCCTTCTTCGCTGACCTTGGTGCCTGCAAGGCTGTTCCTCGCTCCTCTCACTCTCACAGCTGCTGTGTGGCGCAGCATTTTTTATTCCCTGTATTAAACATGCTCTCACAGAGTCACAAACAACATCACTTATTGTCTTGGCTCTGGTCAGCAGTGGGGCCCTTACCTAACATGGGGCAGCTTCTAGATTCTTCTCACAGAAGCCACCCCTATGGCCCCTTGCTACTAAAACCTTGCCATGTAAACCCACTACAATTTAATATAATTTAACCCACTACAATTACAAT
>NW_023305947.1:0-1403 GCF_011077185.1 Oxyura jamaicensis
AGAAGTGGAAGGAATCCAAACACTTGTGAAGGAACATGGTAACCACTTAAAAAAAAAAAAAAATGTATTCATGTGTATTAATAAATAACATATACTATATGCATAAAAAACAGTAACAGCAAAACAACCAGGTCTGTCATGGGACATACTGTGAGTCATTTCTGGAGAAAGAGGAAAAGTTTATCACTTCTGAAAAATGTCCATGAAATCACTTTCTTCAGGGCATCCTTCAGCTCCTGGTTCCTCATGCTGTAGATGAGGGGGTTCATTGCTGGGGGCATCACTGAGTATAGAACTGCCACCACTACATTCAAGGATGGGGAGGACAGGGAGAGCGGCTTCAGGTAGGAAAAAAGTCCTGTGCTAATAAACAGGGAGACCACAGCCAGGTGAGGGAGGCACGTGGAAAAGGCTTTGTGCCTTCCCAGCTGAGAGGGGATCCTCAGCACAGCCTTGAAGATCTGCACATAGGAGAGCACAATGAAAACAAAACACCCCCAAAACAGAAAACCACTCAATATGAGGAGTGCAACTTCCCTGAGGTAGGAATTTGAACAGGAGAGCTTGAGGATCTGGGGGATTTCACAGAAGAACTGGTCCACAGCATTGCCTTGGCAGAGGGGCAGGGAAAATGTATTGGCAGTGTGCAGCAGAGCATTGAGAAAAGCAGTAGCCCAGGCAGCTGCTGCCATGTGGGCACAAGCTCTGCTGCCCAGGAGGCTCCCATAGTGCAGGGGCTGGCAGATGGCAACGTAGCGATCATAGGCCATGACAGTGAGAATAAAATAATCTTCTGACATGAGAAAGGGAAAAAGAAAGACCTGTGCAGCACATCCTGAGTAGGAAATGGCCCTGGTGTTCCAGAGGGAATTGGCCATGGCTTTGGGGACAGTAGTGGATATGCAGCCCAGGTCGAGGAGGGCAAGGTTGAGGAGGAAGAAGTACATGGGGGTGTGGAGGCGGTGGTCGCAGGCTACAGCTGTGAGGATGAGGCCGTTGCCCAGGAGGGCAGCCAGGTAGATGCCCAGGAAGAGCGCAAAGTGCAGGAGCTGCAGCTCCCTTGTGTCTGCGAACGGCAGGAGGAGGAACTCAGTGATGGAGCTGCTGTTGGACATCTGGTGCTTCAGGGAATGGGAACCTGTCCAAGAAGAAAACAGAAGGAGATATTAAGACAGACTTCAGAGGACTCATTCCTGCTCACACTGGACACATGAGGCTTCCTTTATGTGAAGGGAGACGTTTTCAGCAATTGAGTTCCTCATTGCATGAGTGGCATTTGGTCCAGTGAGGGTCTTTGCCTCTTTACCACCATGAGAAATGATGGCATATTGGCCATCAGCTTGTGTAAGGGAAGGTAGACAGATTCATCTCATCCTAGTTTACCCTCCTTCACAGATGATATC
>NW_023305948.1:0-1396 GCF_011077185.1 Oxyura jamaicensis
CATTCTCTTTTCCTGAGGTTCTTTTCTCACCGCTTCTCCTGCTTTACCAGTTAATTTGGCATTAATTATAATCTATATTTGAAAGTCAACCTTTCTCTGATCTGCTCTCTCTTATCAGAAATTCCTACCATCTCTGCTGAATGTATACTGTGGTAGGCGAACAACCTTTCATCACACTTGTGTATTAACATCTTGTGTATTAACGTCTCCCATTCAGACCTCTCCCTTTGGTCCATCAATTATACATGTGCTACATACTCACAAATAAATCCACTTGTTCTATCCCATTCTCCCTGCTTTGGTCTGTGGTATCACACCAGTCAGGACCATTTTTAACAAAGGACTGGATATCTTGTGTAAGGGGAGAAGGTCTGTTGGCAACTGTTGACTGTTACCTCTTAGAAAGGACAAGGAAGAGACGGTTCTTATTCCAATGCCAATGTGACACGGCCTTACAACATATTGTAGCATAAAACATGCAGACTGTGACCTTCCTCCCCGCCCTCCCCCCCCCCCCCCCCCCCCCCAAAAAAAAAAAAAGACACTTTGTTGGGTGGGTTAGTGCAGGGAGGACAGAATCCACAAATTCACACAAGGACTGATGGGTCACTCATCCAATGGAAGAGAAGCAGAGCTGAGACCGGGCTCTATCACTTCAGTTCCTTTTCTGAGGCTCTCAGTCTCCTGTGGTAATTCCCTCTGTGAGCTGTCCACCTCCCCATGGTCCAAGAGGACAGAAGTCAGAACAACATTAAACTTCCCTTGCATTGGCTTGAATGACTTGCATAATAAAGGAATGCAGAAAGCACAGACACTATGATCCTGCCTGATGGGTCTTCTAGGTAAAATGGAGAGTAGGAGCTGCCCTACTCCATATCTCCAGGCAGGTTTTATGGGCTGAAGAAGAGAAGACTCTTTGTTGATGAGGAAGATGAGTAAGTGAAGGGAGAAAGAGTAGTGGAATGTTATAGTCAATATTCCTAGAGCTCCAGCAATGATATGTATCACTGAGCTCATCAAACACTATCTTCAAAGAAGAGGGAGAGAAAAACCTTTACAACCTTCAGACACCACATGGGCATTGGAACTGTCTCAATGGCAAGGGAACTTGGGAACACTCTCCCAAAGAAAGGACTGTATTTCTCTAGCTCATTCTAAGAGACCCTAAGGGCATGCTCAATGGATGTTGTCTCTAAAGCATAATGTTGGCTTTCAAGGAGACAAAGACCTGCTGGAAAATTACTGCACTCACCTTGTTTCTTGTCAGTCTCCATCAGGTTCTCCTCAGAACAGGACCTCTTTGCTGCCTCCAAATAATTGCTTATTTTGCCCTGCATCTCTGCCCTGAGGATCTCAAGGTCTTGCTTTCTAGATGCCTCCACATTCTGCAAAGATG
>NW_023305949.1:0-1382 GCF_011077185.1 Oxyura jamaicensis
AAGAAGAGGCAGGATTTGAGGCAGTGCATTGGAGAGATCCTGTTTTACTAAGCAGATGCTAAGAGAAAGTCAGTGCTGACATAAAGGGAAGCAAAAATTATGCAGAGTAAACAGAGCAGTTTAATACCTCAGGAGATGCTGGATGAATAAAAAGCTTTTTTTTAGAAAGTAATAAATGGAAATGACATTAAAGATAAAGACAAATATAACAGTACTCTTAATGAAACAAGTACCAGGCCTTCAAATCACCCCCAGGAAGTCACTTGTGGAGAAAGAGATGTAATTTATCACGATTCAGAAACAGACATAAAATTGCTTTCTTAAAAGCACCCTTGAGCTCCTTGTTTCTCATGCTGTAGATGAGGGGATTGAATGATGGAGGCACCACTGAGTATAGAACTGCCACCATGAGATCTAGAGTTGGGGAGGACAGGTAGGGGGGCTTCAGGTAGGCAAAAAAGCCAGTACAGAGAAACAGGGAGACCACAGCCAGGTGAGGGAGGCACGTGGAAAAGGCTTTGTGCCGTCCCTGCTCAGACGGCATCCTCAGCACAACCCTGAAAATCTGCACATAGGAAAAAAAAATGAAAACAAAACATCCAGATGCAAAACATATACCAACCATAAGTACCCAAAATTCCCTGAGGTAGGAGTGTGAGCAAGTGAGCTTAAGAATCTGGGGAATTTCACAGAAGAACTGGTCCACAGCATTGCCTTGGCAGAGGGGCAGGGAAAATGTATTGACAGACTGCAGCACAGCATAGAGAACCCCACTGCCCCAGGCAGCTGCTGCCATCTGGGCACAAGCTCTGCTGCCCAGGAGGATCTCGTAGCACAGGGGCTTGCAGATGGCAGTGTAGCGGTCATAGGCCATGACAGTGAGAAGATAATACTCTGCTGATATCAAGAAGACAAACAGAAAGACCTGAGCAGCACATCCTGAGTAGGAAATGGCCCTGGAGTCCCACAGGTAATTGTCCATGGCTTTGGGAACAGTGGTGGAGATGGAGCCTAGGTCGAGGAGGGCGAGGTTGAGGAGGAAGAAGTACATGGGGGTGTGGAGGTGGTGGTCACAGGCTATGGCTGTGAGGATGAGGCCGTTGCCCAGGAGGGCAGCCAGGTAGATGCCCAGGAAGAGCGCAAAGTGCAGGAGCTGCAGCTCCCTTGTGTCTGCGAATGCCAGGAGGAGGAACTCAGTGATGGAGCTGCTGTTGGACATTTGATTCCTTTGGGCATGGGGACCTGTCTGAGGAGGAAAATACAGAAAAATGTTAGGCTGGATTCTGTGAGTAAAATGTACTTTATTTCTTGTTAAACCTCAAAACTGATGCTCCTCTTTCAGGAAAACCTCTGTTGCAGGTGCCTTGCTAGAGCTGTGGTTG
>NW_023305950.1:0-1225 GCF_011077185.1 Oxyura jamaicensis
TCCTCCTACCTGTTGATTTTTATTTTGACCCAGTCATCTGTGGTACTTCAATAACTAATCTTCCTGTGCAGGGAAAGTCAATCAAGAAGCCATGAGACCTTCACTGGCCCTGTCTCTTCCCATCTCTTCTGCAGCAGGGGGAACAACCCCACTATGGAGGAGGGGCTCAGGGCGAAGATCCCAGCTGTCACCCGGTGGTCCTTGGGGCTGCCCCTCACTGCTTGGTGGGGCAGTCTGCAGCCTCATGGACCTCCGTTTCCTATGGTATGTCTGGCTCCATCCTGGGGGCTGCTGGGGAGGCCCAGAGCCGCCTTTGTCCCAGCAGCTGCGGTGCCTTGCGAGGGGCTGGGGCTGTGGTGGCCGTGCCCAGAGCCTGCACGCTGGGCACTGCCCTGGGACCAGCCCAGCCTGAGTTGCTGGGCTGGGTGGGGTGGGGAGAGGGCAGGGAGGTGGGCAGGGGTTGGGCTGGGCTGGGCAGTGCCCGGCAGAAGGCACCAGCAGCATCAGGGAGCGGTGGGAGCATGCAGGAGAGGGCTCCCAGTATAGCTTGGAGCTGCAGAGCCAGGGCTGGGGAAGGGAGCCCAGAGCTGCAGGGTGTGGTGGTTTTACCATGCTAGGCAACTGAACTCCACCACAACCACTCTCTCACTCTCCCTCCTTAGAAGAGGAGGGGAAGAAGTAAAGAACAACTCACAGATTGAGATAATTTAATTATCTTTAATTATCTTTAATTATCTTTATCTTTAATTATCTTTAAATATCTTTAATTTAATAATTTAATTTAAAGGGAAAAAAGATTATTATTAATTAAACAATGTAACCAAAGAGAAAAAAGAGAAAAGGGAAAAGGGAGGGGGAAAGGGAAAACAAAACAAAACAAAACAAGTATAGGCTGTGTGGAAGTGCAGAGGAAAGAAATTACTCTCTGCTTCCCACAAATGTGCGATGCTTGACCACGTCCTTGAAACAGGGCCTCAACACATGTAGCCAGTGTTCGGGAGGACAGAGGTTTTCACAACAAGAGCCCACCCCTCCCCTCTTCTTCCTCTTTCCACCTTTTATTGCTGAGTGTGACATCACATGGAATGGAATATCCCTTTGGTTGGTTTAGGTCAGCAGCCCTGGTGATGTTCCTTTCTCACAATTTTGCCCACCCCCTAGGAGGGTTAGAGAAAGTTCTGATGCTGTGCCAGCACTGCTAAGCAGCACACACAACACCAGTGTG
>NW_023305951.1:0-5711 GCF_011077185.1 Oxyura jamaicensis
ATCACTCTGTTTTTCTTAAATAGGAGCTTATATTTCATCATGCGGCCTTAGCATTGTTCCATACTGACACGAATCAAATAAACACATTTCACACATCCATTGCAGCACTCCAGTTGTGGGAGTGGTCCCACCACATTTCAGTGATGGCAAGTGATGGTTATAATTTGCCTGCTGTACAATGTCTTCCATCTCCTCCTGTTTGTTGCCCATGCTGCATGCATTGGTGTAGATACACTTCAGTTGCACCATTGCTCTCCCCCCTAATCCTGGCATTGCTCCCCTAGGTTCATCTCTATCAAGCCTAAATTCATCCCCTTCCCCCTTCATACCTAGTTTAAAGCCCTCTCAACAAGCCTTGCCAGCTCCTTGTCTAGGATCCCTTTCCCCCTTTGAGACAGGTGGGACCCATCTGCAGCCATCAGGCCATGTGCTGAGTAAACTGACCCATGGTAAAAAAAAAAAAAGACACAAATGGCACCAGCTTGTCAGCCATTGAAAGGCTCCAATGAGGTCTCCCCATAGCTTTCTTTTCTCCAGGCTGAACAACCCCAATTCTCTCAGCCTTTCTGCATAGGAGAGGTGCTCCAGCCCTCTGATCATCTTCGTGGCCTTCTTCTGGGCTTGCTCCAATAAGTCTATATCCTTCTTATGCTGGGGTCCCCAAAGCTGAACACAGTACTCCAAGTGGGGCCTCATGAGGGCAGAGTAGAAAGGGAGAATCACCTCCCTTGACCTGCTGGCCACGGTTCTTTTGATAGAGCCCAGGATATGGTTGGCTTCCTGGGCTGGAAGTGCACATTGCAAGCTCATGTCCAATTTTTCATCTACCAATATCCCCAAGCCTTTCTCTTCAGGGCTGCTCTCAATCCGTTCATCTTCCAGTCTGTGCTCATTTCTGGGATTGCTCAGACTCACGTGCAACACTTTGCACTTAATCTTGTTAAAATTCATGAGTTTCACGTGGGCCCACCTCTGAAGCCTGTCAAGGTCCCTCTGGTTGGCAACCCTTCCCTCTAGAGTATCAACTGCACCACTCAGCTTGTTGTCATATGCATAATTGCTGAAGGTGCACTCAATTCCTCTATTTATGTCATTAATGAAAATATTAAGTGATTGGTTCCAGCATGGATCCTTGAGGGACACCATTCATTATTGTTTTCCACTTGGACATTGAGCCATTAACTGTAACTCTTTGGACATGGCCTTGCAGCCAATTCTTTATCCACTGAACAGTCCATCCATGAAACCCATACCCCTTCAATTTAGAGGTAAGAATGTTATGGGGGACCATATCAAAGGCATTACAGAAGTCCAGGTAGATGGCATCCATTACTCTTTCCTTGTCCACAGATGCTGTCAGTCCATTGTAGAAGGCCACCAGATTAGTCAGGAAGAATTTGTCCTTGGTAAAGCCATGTTGGCTATCTCAAATCACCTCTCTGTCTTCCATACGCCTTAACATGGTTTCCAGGAGGATCTGTTCCATGATCTTACTGGGTACAAAGGTGGGGCTGAGCAGTCTCTAGTTCCCAGGGTCATTCTCGATGATCCTTATGGGTCCCTTCCAACTTGGGATATTCTATGATTCTATTTTGGGGCAACTAGTTAAAGGTTCAGAGGCACAGGTTGTGTTTGCCTCTGTCCTTCTGGTAGGGGGGATCGATGCTGACAAGCAGACTTATATTAATATGTGGCTTCGGGACTGGTATAACTTAGGTTTGTTGATCATGGGAAGGTCTATGCAACATCGGGCCTGCCGGCACCAGATGGGATGCGCCTCTCTCAGAGGGGGAAAAGGATTTTTGCTCAGGAGATAGCGGGGCTGATAGATAGGGCTTTAAACGAAAAGTCAAAGGGGGAAAGGGATAAAACCAGGCACGCCAGTGATAAGCTAAGAGATGGTGCGCTAGAATCAGAGGGGCTGTGTGCTAGTGAGGTCCTTCGGTCTGCTCCACAAGGTGCTGCGTGCAGGGAGGCACATTTGAAATGCTTCTACACAAACACACAGTATGAGGAATAAAATGAGTCCTGTGGCTGGTGTGTCGCAATAGATGGTTACAGGCTCTTCAGGAGGGACAGGCAGGGTAGCTGAGGTGGGGGTGTGGCGATGTACGTGAAGCAGGGGCTGGACTGTGTGGAACTTCAAGTTGGTGATGGCAAAATTGAGAGCCTCTGGGTAAGGATTAAGGGACGAACAAATAAACGGGAATAAACGGGAATGGCGCTGTGGGAGTCTATTACAGACCACCTGGCCAGGACGACAACGCCGATGAATTATTCTTTGCGGAACTAAGAGATGCCTCGAGATGAACTCCCCTTGTCCTTATGGGGGACTTCAACTTGCCAGACATCAACTGGGATTACCACACAGCTGACACGAGCAAGTCCAGGAGGTTCATAAAGCACCTAGATGATAACTTCCTGGTGCAGGTGCTAAGGGAGCCAACTAGGAAAGGTGCCCTCCTAGATCTGTTGCTGGAGAACAGAGAAGGTCTTGTGGGGGATGTGGCAATTGGCGGCCGGTCATAGTGACCATGAAGTGGTTGAATTTAAATTTTTTGGTGACAGAAGGAAAACTGCCACCAAAACTTCAGCCCTGGATAGGGGGAGAGCGGACTTTAGGCTGCTCAGGGAACTAGTTGGCAAGGTTCCCTGGGAAACTAGTTTTGAAGGCATTGGCGTCCATCAGTGCTGGTCAGTCTTTAAGCACTGTCTCCTATAAGCACAGGATCAGGCAATTCCAAAAAAGTCAAGCAGGTGGGGCAGAAGGCTGGCCTGGCTGACCAGGGGTCCTCTTCTGGAGCTTAGGCAGAAAAAGAAAATGTGCGGCTGCTGGAAGGAGGGTCAGGCAACGTGGAAGGAATACAGGGACACTAGAGCTGAAGCTGGACAAGTCTGTGGGAGACAATAAAAAAGTTTTGTTTTTTTTTAGATATGTGAACAGAAAAAGGAGGACCAAAAAAAACATAGGTCCGCTACTTGATGGGGAAGGTCACCTCACAGACAAGGACATAGGCAAAGCAGATACATTTAATGCCTTCTTTGCCTCCGTCTTCAACGCTGATGATGGGCTTCGGGACCCAGGGTGCCCTGAGCTGGAGGACCATGACGGTGGGAATGATAAACTCCCAACTGACCCTGAACATGTGTGGGATTTGCTGCTCCACCTGGATCCATACAGGTCCATGGGTCCAGATGGGATTCAACCAAGGGTGCTTAGAGAGCTGGCTGTTGTCATTGTGGGACCTCTCTCAATTATTTTTCAATGGTCTTGAGAATCTGGAGAGGTCCCAGTTGACTGGAAGCTGGCAAATGTACCAATTTTCAAGAAGGGTAAGAAAGAAGACGCTGGCAATTACAGGCCTGTCAGTCTCATATCAGTGCATAGTAAAATCATGGAGAACATTATCCCTGAAGTTATTGACGCACACCTGGGGGACAATGCAGTCATAGGTCCCAGCCAACATGGGTTCACGAGGGGTAAGTTCTGCTTAACATATTTGATTTCCTTTTATGATAAGATCACCCATCTAGTCGACCAAGGGAAACCAGCTGATGTGATCTTTTTGGATTTCAGTAAATACTTTGACAATTTTTTACTATAGGATCCTACTGGACAAAATGTCCAGCATACAACTAGACAAAAACATCATACGATGGGTGAGCAATTGGCTGATGGGTGGGGCTCAAAGGGTTGTGGTAAACGGGGTTACATCAGGCTGGCGGATGGTCACTAGTGGGGTCCCCCAAGGCTCCATTTTAGGGCCAGTCCTCTTCAATGTTTTTATAAATGATTTGGATGTAGGACTAGAAGGTGTTTTGAGCAAATTTGCTGACGACACCAAACTTGAAGCAGTTGTGGACTCGGATGAGGGTGGAAAGGCCTTGCAGAGAGATCTGGACAGGTTGGAGAGCTGGGCGATCACCAACTGCATGAAGTTTAAGAAGAGCAAGTGCCGGGTCCTGCACCTGGGAAAGGGGCAACCCTGGCTATACATAAAGACTGGGCGACGAGATGCTGGAGAGCAGCCCCTCAGAGAGGGCTCTAGGGGTTTTGGTTGACAGCAAGCTGAATATGAGCCAGATGTGTGCCCTGGCAGCCAGGAGGGCCAACCATATCCTGGGGTGCGTCAAGCACATCATCGCTAGTAGGGCAAGTGAAGTGATTGTCCCGCTCTACTCTGCGCTGGTGCAGCCTCACCTTGAGTACTGTGTGCAGTTCTGGGCACCACAGTACAAAAAGGACATTCAACTATTGGAGAGTGTCCAGAGGAGGGCGATGAAGATGGTGAAGGGACTAGAGGGGAAGATGTATGAGGAGTGGCTGAGGTCACTTGGTCTGTTCAGCCTGGAAAAGAGGAGGCTGAGGGGAGACCTCATCGCGGTCTACAGCTTCCTCATGAGGGGAAGTGGAAGGGAAGGCACCGGTCTATTCTCTTTATTCACCAGTGATAGGACCCACGGGAATGGTGTCAAACTGTGGCAGGGGAGGTTTAAGCTAGACATCAGGAAGAGCTTCTTCACCGAGAGGGTTGTCACACACTGGAACAGGCTCCCCAGGGAAGTAGTCACTGCACCAAGCCTGTCGGAGTTTAAGAAGCGTTTGGACTGTGCACTTAGTCACATGGTCTGAATTTTTTGGTAGACCTGTGTGGAGCCAGGAGTTGGACTCGATCCTTTTGGGTCCCTTCCAACTCGGGATATTCTATGATTCTATGATATTTTTTACTTTTTTAAAAAATTAGTGTGATGTTTCCTTTTTTTTCCAGTCACTGGGGACTTTGCTTAACTGCCATGACTTCAAATATGATGGAGACTTAGCAACTACCTCAGCCAGTTCCCTCAGGACCCTGAGATGCATCCTGTTGGTTCCCATGGACTTGTGCACATTCAGGTTCCTTAGATGGTCTTCTTCTATGGTGCGTGGGACTTCATTGCCCCAGTCCCTGCCTTGAGATTCAGGGACTTGGGAGATGGGGGAAGAGCAATTGCCAGTGAAGAGCAAGGCAAAAATGTTGAGTATCTCAGCCTTCTCCATGTCATTTGTAGCCAGGTCTCCTATCTCACTCATCAGAGGAGGTACAATTTCTTTTGTCTTCTTTTTCTGACTGATGTACCTGTAGAAGCCTTTGTTCTTCTTCACTTCCCTTGCCAAATTTACCTCTAGCTGTGCCTTAGATTTCCCGATTCCATCCCTACACTCTCAGACAGTTTCCCTACATTCTTCCCAGGATGCTTGTTCCTGCTTCTACAATATCTACTGCTCCTCTGTAATAGCTTATCTATATATATGTTTATCTTTTTAATTATAGTATACTTGTTAGCGATGACATGTAGTTTGTAAGGGTATGTAAAAAGAGAGGGTCTGCTCCTTTAATGGTATCTGGTTAAGGGCCTTTTCCAAGGCAACAAGGGACAATAATAAAGGGAGGAAGTGATGGGAAACAAGTCTGGTCAGTCCCTAATTTATAAGAGCATGTAAGAATGTAGGAATGTTTATTCCAGCAGAGTTATCTGATTGAGGACTTCTAAGGAGGGAAACAATGACAAGAAGCAAATCTCCCAGTCATACTAATTGGTGGGGTAACAAGCTACAGGCACCACTTCCAGGAAGGATGAACCTTGCAACTGATAAGATTGTGAACCAAGGGGGACCAGACTCACCACCTCCAACAGTTAAACCAATGCCCAGCCAGACCCTGAGGAAAAGA
>NW_023305952.1:0-7127 GCF_011077185.1 Oxyura jamaicensis
GGGGGGGGTGCCTGGGCCGCAGTGCACGAGGGGTGCGCTACCACAGCCCCCCCCCACCCCAATCCTTGTCCCTTTGTTATTGCAGGGCGCCGTTCCAGGGCCGAAGTCCGTGCCGTGCCGGGCTTTGCCCCTTGGCCCCCACCCAGCGCAGCCCCCGCGCGCCTCCCAGGGCCACCCACAGCACCCATGGGTGCTCCCGCAGCGCCCGCTGGGGCTGAGGCCGGGCTCGGCTCGGTGCAGGAATGAGCAGCCCAAGGGCTGGGGGAAGAATTGCGCAGAAATTCCTCTTTGCGTTGCAGGGAAATTAATTCCAGCTCGCTGCTGCTGCTCCCCGGGGGCTCTCCGGAGCCGCAGAAGACCCCCCCCGTATGCCCCAGTTCTGCACAGAGCCTCCCAGTATCGTTCCAGTGCCCGCCCCCGGTACTGCCCAGAGCCTTCCAGTGTCATCTGAGTGCCTACCAGTGCTGCTCAGAGCCCCCCAAAACGCTCAGTTCCCCCCCAGGTGCTCTGTAGACCCTCCTAGAACGCTCCCAGTGCCTGCCCCAGTACTGCCGAGAGAGCCCCACATCCCTCCCAGTACTGTCTAAAGCTTCCCAGTGCTTTCTAATGCCCCTCAATACCATCCCAGTTCCCACCAGTGCTGTCCAGAGCCCCATCCCCGTGCTGCCTACAACCTCCCAGTGCTCTCTAGAGCCTCCTAGAACATTCCCAGTGCCCACCCAGTTGGGTCTGAACACCACCAGTTCCCTCCCAGTGTGCCTCGGTGCTGTCTACAGCCATTCCCAGTGCTTCCAGTCCTGCTCCCGTGCCGTCTAGAGCCTCCTAGAATCCCCTCAGTGCCTCCCCCGTTGGGTCTAGAGACCACCAGTGCTATCCCAGTCTGCCCCAGTGCTGCCCAGACTCCCCTGGAACCATCCCAGGCCGCCCCACCGAGCCCGCTGGAGCTGTCAAAGTGCTTGGACAACGCTCTCAGATCCAGGGCTTGGTTTTTGGGTGTTGGATTCGGGGATCCTGGAAGGTCCCTTCCAGTTGGGGTATTCTGTGCTTCTACCTTACGGGCGGTGGGTGCTGGGACGTGGAAACACGGGGACGTGAATTTAGCAGCGGCCACTCGGCTGGTTAAGGGAGCAGAAAGGTCGAAGGAGTCTTGTGAAACAAACTCCATCGCTCGCAAATAATAGCAGTGCCGACACCACAAGATTGATTCCAATACGGTGAAATTCTACTTTTTGACTGGAATAGTCAGCTGGACCACCTCGTGTTCTTCCAGACCAGAGCAGGAGGTGCAAAAACAGCGGTTTCCATCGTGGAGGTATTGTGAACCATTAAACGTAGCATAGTCAACAGACCAACTAGAGAAACCAGGGAGACGGAAGTTGTCTGGGCACTGAATTATTTACTGCAGTTGTCAGAGAAAAAGTGAGGATCCACCATTATTATACAACGCTAACGATTATCAGGGGAAAGTTCTCCCACGGGTATAAACCCATTATGATCCTGCCCACCTAAATATTCAAAACATAACCAGAAGACTCCATAATCAGCAATAGCGATCCGATATCACCACGAGAGGGATCAATCGTCGTTTCTTTGAATAATTGGGGGTGTACAGAACTCCCGTCTAACAAATTGTAGCTTTGAAAACCGAGGGACTGGTGGACCGCTAGTAACAAATCTTCGGAGTCTGATGGAGATTCTCACCCACCCACCCACCCAGCCACCAGAGAGGCTGAAGCTGTCGGCTGCTGCTCGGTGCAAGGTGAGCAGGGGATGTTCGATCCAGCGAGGGTTCTGCGGCCTGGAGAACGTCAGGCACAGGGCCCTAGGAAAGAAACAGAAGCTTCACAGCTAAGACGTTATCCAAGCAAGTCGGTGTGGTTCTTCCACCTGGCCTTGGTAGCGTTCGGGGGCTGGTGGGCATCCACGTGCACCACCAGAGAGAGATTTGCTGAGCAACGTCCTGTAACTCGTGCCAGAGCTCCTTGCTCCGCGTGGGCCTCCCATTGATGTCCCAGCTGTGTCTACGTACTGGACGAGGCGTATCTGGGAAGGAAGCGTTGGGAATCATTCCTGCTGAGCAAGGATGTTGGCAGGGCTATACCAAAATCCTCGTGGCAGCGGAGGTTTTTTCATGTGCCTTGCCATAGGAAGGCAAACCTGATCCCATTGCATGGCGAAAACATGAACATAAAGAACGTCTTTGATGTCAAATACTGCCATCCAGAGGTAATTTCTACAACTGAGAGGATGGCTGCGACCAGAGGGTCAGTAACTTTAATTTTCGGTAATCAATAATCAGTCTCCACTCTCTAGTGACCTTATGGACTGGCTGTACCAGGGAATTACAGGGAGAGTGGACGCCTATCACCCTTCCCTCAGTTTTGTGTTTCTCCCATAATTCAGCAATTGCACTGTTGGCTGCAGAAAGTGATACTGAGAGGTATTGGCCACGTTATTTGGTGATCAGGGGGGCTTGTTCTGAGAGGTAGACCCCCACATTACCTCCATCTGCCAGAAACCCATACTGTCAGGCCAAAATTGCCCCTTTTAGGGCATTTAGTCCTAAAATGTAATGGGATTCTAAGGCCACAGCAGCGTGGGCAGTTTTACCTTTAGACAGCCAGAGCTTTGCCTTCGCTGTCTGATGTTTAGAGGTGTCCCCATTCACACCAGCTGCCAAAACATCATTAACAGGTGATTTCACAGGCATTGTGTAAGGATGGGGGCATCGTAGTGGTTGTGCACCAGTGTCTGAGGAATCCAGTCCAGTGTTCATCATTAAAACGTACATTCATGGTGGGGGAGGAGGCAGAAATAGCTCATATGGTTCAAGTGGGAGACACTCTTTTATTCCCCTCCCTTTTTTAGTTCCCCAGTTTTTGTGGGGCTGATGACGGGTATGATTTTGGAATGTCCATGCTATTACTGTAGCACCAGGAGGCAGTGGTTCCAGACTTAGGGGGGTCAACGGGATCTTTCATTGATTTTCCTTTCCCTTCTACTAACTGTTGAACAACGGTCAGTCGATCGTGTAATCAGCCTCTAGCGAGGCCTTCGTTGATAACACGAACACAAAAGGTGGGCGCATTCTGGGTCTGTAGCGTGGTGTGCACCTGCGTAGGGGTATTTCACACTGCTCCTGGAGTTGGTCCTGGAGTTGGCCTGGCTAAACCTCTTCCAGGTTGTGTGGTTTTGGAGGCAGCGATGCATACCCTGCTTACACATCTTCCTGGGTGCCACCAGCATACGAGGGGCAGTTGGAGGCAAGGGTCTCCATAAACATGATTGGATCATGAATAGGGATGCCAGATTTTATTCCCATCACCGGTGGTCAGAATTTGGGAGGAGTCCCTTTTACTGTCACACGGAATTCAGAGCACACTCCATGGACCAGGGACTGGGCTTGTTTCCTCTAGGGCTATCACCATGGAGAAGGAATGGCTTGTTGGAATAAAGTTGATTAAAGGGAGGATAAATTGGATCATTTCAAGGTACTCCGCTCCCCCAGGTGGAGGGGTTTTGATGATTAGTCCATCTAATCATAGCTCCCCACCAAGAATGGGAAGAGTTGGGGGTTGCTGTTTCCAGAGTAATACCTGGTCCAAGATTTATACTTCCTACATTCGTACCAGTAACCATGAGAACGTCAGACCCATCGTTCCAAGCATCGGAACACAAGTTAATGATGAAAATGCCCAGCAGTTTCTTAAATTGTTGGGAGACATCATTTATTTTGGCAGAGGTAAAACTACTACTGTCTTAAATTTCATTTTATAGAATTATAACATTATAGAATCATTCAGGTTGGAAAAGACCTCTAAGATCACCTCGTCCAACATTTAACCTGGTACCAAAATCCACCACTAAACCATGCTAGTGAGTTCTTCAGCACAAGAAAGATGTGGACCTGATAAAGCGGGTCCAGAGAAGGGCCACAAAGATGATCACAGGCCTGGAGCACCTCTCCTATGAAGGAAGGCTGGGAGAGCTGGGGATGTTCAGCCTGGACAAGAGAAGGCTTCAGGGAGACCTCATTGCAGTCTTTGAATAGTTAAAAGGGGGCTTTTAAAAAAAGAGGATGGGAAAGGACACTTTATTCAGGTAGATAAAGATAGGAAAAGGAGGAATGGTCTTAAAGAGGATAGATTTAGATAAGAAACGAGGAGGAAATTCTTCACTGTTCAGGTATACGCAAAGGATAAACCTAATTATGACCCTAAAAAAAACACATAGGTTGCCAGTTTCTCCTAAAGTGCTCCCAACAGAAGCCTTTGGGTACACCTGAAGTCCCTTGGGGAGCCTTTACGCAACCACAACAGGACTCTGTGCCTTGTCTCCTTCCAAACTGGAACTGCCCTGCCTGGCACATGCTCTCGCTGTACCTGACAGATCCCCACAGACACCCCCCTCTCTGCTTGACCGTGACCAATCCCGAAAGGCCCCTTCCGCTGCAAGAACTTAGAAGTACATAACCATGCCCTATGGCCATTCATAACCCCAACCCAAACATTCAATTTGCCCCCCAACTTACCCTGGCGATGCTGGGAGGCAGATTTCATCCTCAACAAGGAACACCAAGGCTAGCCAGGACATTGCTTCAGGCACAAGGCTCCTCTTCACCTGCAGAAGCAGAGTGCCATCAGGTACCGGCACGCCAGCTGAACTTCTTCCAATGCAATACCCTTCTCAGAACCAAACAGTAGTCAACTGACCTGCTCTGCCCCTTGACTTAATCCTCAGGGGTCCCATCCTCAGTGTGGACCACAGAGGCCAACTAGGATGTTGACAGTTTCTTCTTCATCCCCTAAAGAGAGGGGTCACCCAGAAGTGGACCAATAGACTACCAAATGAAAAACCATGCCCGTTTTTCAACTTTTCTCCACTCATCTTCCCTATTGATGTTTAGGGCTTCCATTCGCCATGCCGAGCAAAGGTCATGTGGGTTAGACCAAGGAGAAAGAACAAACGTGACAATCCACAGAACAGTCAATACCCACTCCTCTTCCTTCCCCCCTACCCCAGCAGCCAAGAAGCCCCAAACCCATGTCCCTCAACCCAGTACCACCACTTTGCTCACCTAACATGCCAGAGAGATGCATCACGCTCCTTGCTCCTCTTGCGCTTTGAGCATCTCCAGCACTTCAGGAACTGGAACCACTGGCATCTGGTGTGACACAGGAACGTGGCAGGAGATGAACACCGCTGTCGCAAGGTGTTTGCCAAGCCTGCCTGCCAGGCAAAACAGACTAACAAAATCCACCGACCGACTTGTGGCCCACAGCGACATCCACTCACCCTCACGCCTCTTTCAAGTTTCCAGCTTAGTCCGTGCCTATGACCTGGGCTACAAGAAACAAACGGAGAGCAAGTCAATCCGTGATGGACACGCAAACAGTACAGCTCCTTGCAGAGGACTCAAGCACAGAAAACAGAGCCAGAAAAAAAATAAAATAAAACCCTCAGGTCCACAAATGCCAACAGGACATGAATGCACAGCAGCCCCAGCAGGGGTAATGATGGACTTATCCTTCACAGATGAAAAAGGTGACCCTGCTCAGTCTCTTGGTAACCTCTGGAGAAGATTCACAAAGAATGGCTTGATATATCTAGAGATTAAAATATAACCCAAAAACAAAAGCATACCCCACTACATCCCAAAAACAAGTTAGCCAGCAACCAATGCTAAACATCCCCCTATTAAGGAAATTCCAAGCACTTAAAATCTAGAAGGCTACAAGGTCTAAAAACTCTACAGCCAGCAAAACAGCAGGAAAAAGCTCCAAAAACATAAGAAACTGTCCCTAACCCTGAAAAAGACTACACCTTACGTGCCTGCTACTGCTGTTTTCAGACACACACTGGCACGGGGAACTTGGATGATCCATTTTCCTTAAACCCTGCTCCATCACTTTACCACCAAGGTTGTAACTTTGATAATACTTGACTTGCAGGTGAAGGCATAAGGCCACATTCGCAGTAAGCCCCGTAATTCTGCAAAAATCATAAGGGACCTAGAACCACAGAGCAAACACGCAAAATAACATCATCTTCCTATCCATAAGCATGCTGTAAAAATCACTCACCTGAAGAAGATCTGTGTGCAGTAAAGGCACCTACTACTACATAGATTGCTTTACTCTCAAAGATCCTACTAGTAGTTACCTCAAAAAGATGTGCTTACCTCTCTCAACTTGGAAACCCATCAGCTCATGCACTCTGGTCCACCTAAAGAACCCTGCAGCTGGCTGAAGGAAGAACAAAGCACTTACCCCAAAGAGCAGCTCAGGCAGAAAGAGCTCTCTGATGGGACACCTGCGGCTTATATACCATTGGGCCCCACCTGGAACCCAACCTGGGAAAGAGGAGGGGCAAAGCAAAATAAAATAAAATAAAATAAAATAAAATAAAATAAAATAAACAAGCAGGATGAGCAGCAGCTGTGTTGTTTTTCTTTATCTGGCTTAGCTCAACGGTGAACAAATCGCCACACTTGAGAACTGGGCTGTTTCTAGAAGCATCAGTTCCCATGCTTTTGCTTCAGCTTTGAATATTGAAAAGACAATATGACCAAACAAGTAACTGAAACTATTTCAGCTGGAATTAGATCAAACCTTTCTTTACATAGGCAAAAATAATCTAGGAGCAGAACAGATTACACGCCAAAAAAAAAATCAAGAACACTCTCAAGAACACTGGAGGCCTCCTCTGGTCCTTCCCTGCACCGTAGATCCTTCACAGGTCTACCAGAGCCTCCCAGTGCCCTCTAGCTCCCCCAAAAACCTCCCAGTGACCCCCCCAGTTTCCTCTAGGATGCCCTAGAGACTTCCCAGGGTACTCTAGGGTGCCCTACAAGCAATATCTTCAATAAGATAGATAGGAATATCTTGAATAAGACAGATAGGTTACCATTAGGGCTGTTTGGAAACAGAGAAGGCGCAGAGTCCTGTTGCGTGTGGGGTTGTGTAAAGGTTCCCCAAAGCACTTCAGGTGTACCCAAAGGCTTCTGTTGGGAGCACTTTGCGATGGAAGAAAGTGGTGCCATACTTGTTTTTTATAGTCCTAATTAGGGTTAGGGTTTATGACTATGTAAAGGGTAATATCTGGGTAAGTATGACAACCCTCACCCC
>NW_023305953.1:0-1154 GCF_011077185.1 Oxyura jamaicensis
AAGGAGCAGCCCCATACTCTCTAAGCCCCGCCCACTGTCCACAAGCCACGCCCACATACCCCAAACCCCGCCCCCATCCCCTAAGCCCCGCCCACTGCCCCCAAGCCCCGCCCACTGCCCCTAAGCCCCGCCCTGTAGCCCCCAAGGACCAGCCCCATATCCCCTAACCCCGCCCGCTGTCCACTAAGCCCCGCCCACATCCCCCAAACCCTGCCCACATCCCCCAAGCCCCGCCCGCATTCCCTAAGCCCCTCCCATTTCCCCTAAGCCCCGCCCACTGCCCCTAAGCCCCGCCCACTGCCCATAAACCCCACCCTGTAGCCCCCAAGGAGCAGCCCCATACTAAGCCCCGCCCACTGTCCACAAGCCACGCCCACTGATCATAAACCCCGCCCAAATGCCATAAGCCCCGCCCATACCCCTAAGCCCCGCCCACTGCCCCTAAGCCCCACCCAATGCCCCTAAGCCCCGCCCTGTAGCCCGCAAGGAGCAGCCCCATACTCTCTAAGCCCCGCCCACTGTCTACAAGCCACGCCCACTGACTATAAACCCCGCCCAAATGCAATAAGCCCCTCCCACATCCCCTAAGCCCCGCCCAATGCCCCTAAGCCCCGCCCAATGCCCATAAACCCCACCCTGTAGCCCCCAAGGACCAGCCCCATAGTCTCTAAGCCCCGCCCACTGTCCACAAGCCACACCCACTGACCATAAACCCCGCCCATTTTCCCTAAGCCCCGCCCACTGCCCCTAAGCCCCGCCCACTGCCCCTAAGCCCCGCCCTGTAGCCCCCAAGGAGCACCCCCATACTCTCTAAGCCCCGCCCACTGTCTACAAGCCACGCCCACATACCCCCAGACCCCGCCCGCATCCCCTAAGCCCCGCCCGCATCCCCTAAGCCCCGCCCACTGCCTCTAAGCCCCGCCCTGTAGCCCCCAAGGAGCAGCCCCATAGACTCTAAGCCCCGCCCACTGCCCCAAGCCCCGCCCGCATCCCCTAAGCCCCGCCCACTGCTCCTAAACCCCGTCCTGTAGCCAAGGACCAGCCCCATAGTCTCTGAGCCCCGCCCACTGCCACTAAGCCCCGCCCACTGTCCCATAAGCCCCGCCCTGAAGCCCCCAAGGAGCAGCCCCATACTCTCTAAGCCCCGCCCACTG
>NW_023305954.1:0-1030 GCF_011077185.1 Oxyura jamaicensis
CCCCCCCCCATAGGGACACCCCATAAGGACCCCCCTATAGGGACCCCCCCCTATAGGGACACCCCATAAGGACCCCCCCATAGGGACCCCCTCTATAGGGACACCCCTTAAGGACCCCCTCTATAGGGATGTAAGTACCCCCCTATAGGGACCCCCCCTATAGGGACCCCCCCTATAGGGACCCCCTCTATAGGGACACCCCATAAGGACGCCCCCCCCATAGGGACCCCCCCTATAGGGACACGGGGGGGGCCCGGGGGGGGCACTCACCGCCTGCGAGCGCATGTCCCGCACGGTCTCGTTGGCGTCGTAAAACCCAAAAAGGCTGCGGGGGGAACGGGGTCAGGGGGTGGGGGGACACGGGGGGGACATGGGGACACCGTGGGGTCATGGGGGGGGCGTGAGGGGGGCAAAGGGGGGCGTGAGGGGGGCAAAGGGGGGCACGGTGGGGGGAAATAGGGGGAAACGGGGACGTAATGGGGGAAATGGGGACGTGGGGACAAATGGGGACGTGGGGACAAATGGGGACATGGGGACACAGTGGGGACACGATGGGCACCCCATAGGGTCACCCGATGGGGACACCCAACTGGGACACAATGGGACACCCGATGGGGACGGGATGGGGACACCCCATAGGGACACCCAATGGGGACACCCAACAGGGGACAGGATGGGGACACTCAACTGGGACACCCAACGGGGACACAATGGGGACAGGATGGGGACACCCCATAGGGACACCCAATGGGGACGGGATGGGGACACCCTGCAGGGACACGATGGGGACACCCACTGGGGACACCCTATAGCGATGTAATGGGGACGTGACATTATGGGGACATGATGGGGACACCCAATGGGGACACCCTATAGGGACACGATGGGGACGGGATGGGGACACCCCATGGGGACACGCGAAGGGGATGGGATGGGGACACCCAACGGGGACACCCAATGGAATGGGATGGGGACACCCAACTGGGACACGATGGGGACAGGATGGGGACACCCCATAGGGACACCCAAT
>NW_023305955.1:0-1140 GCF_011077185.1 Oxyura jamaicensis
ACGAAGTACATTCTCTTGATGCAAAGTTTTTGCCAACAGGATTAGCAACTTCTTCAGGCAAACGATACATCTGTTGACCTTAAATCTTCAGAGGTTAAAAAGCAAAATTAAAACACACCACTATCTCACTTCGAGTCCACTTTTCCACAAAAAGGCCTACCATAATGTCTTCATGCATGCGGAAGTCCACATACATACACACACAAATTAAAAAAAAAAAAAAAGAAAAAAAGGAAAGGAAAAAAAAAAAACACAAACAGACCAGGGTACATTTCACCTTCTATACTCATAATGGAGAAGAAGTCATGAAAGTCTCTGCGGGTACTACAGAAGGAAAATTTCTCTAGTCCAATGTATACATAGAATCTATCACTGAAAAAAGACATTATTTCTTTAGTTAACAGTAAGAAATTAACAGCACTCATGACAAGCTCACCTCCAGACTGAGTTATGATTTCCTAGCAGCACCATTCTCATCTTTATCACCTGCTACTGCAGTTATACCTAGGAGATACTAGAATTATATTTCAATCCTTTTTTGAAGTTACTTTCTCCCTTTCTATTGCATTGTCTTGTGATATCACTGACCATGTCAAATAGCTATAAAAACAAACCATTTCTTTAACAAGGAAAAGTTCACTGAGTTTTACATAAGATGCAGCATTTGAAGTATTATTGATACAGATAGCAATTACACGCATTGTTCCTCCTAGATATACAGCCCAAAATCAGAGGGATGAAAGTCTCTATGTAGTTTGCTTTATTTCGTTAAGGAAATATCAAATTTTTAGTAAAGCAAGTTAAAGATGCCAGTACACAAGCCTAATAGAAGCAAAGTATATTCCACGTTAAATTAGTATGTCTAAAACTTAAACTCTTATTAAATATTGTCTTTTCAGCTTCCAGATTCTGACTTCTAAGCTTGTAAGAACTGAAGACACTCACTTACCATGAAGAAACATTTTATATAGTAAATACATACCTATGCTCTGCCTCAAGTGAGCTTGAAAGAACATCTGCCTGAGGAAAAGCTGAAGATCTAATGATTAGTTGAGATGTAACTGAAGCATTGCCATTCTCTTGCGGAATTTCATTTTCGAAGTTTTGATTTATATATCTCTCATGACAAGGACTAGTGCT
>NW_023305956.1:0-1318 GCF_011077185.1 Oxyura jamaicensis
CGAGTACAGGGGGACGATCACCTCCCTAGCCCTGCTGGTCACACTATCTATTCAAGAGGTTCTTTGTTTACTAATTTTACAGGAGTAATTACAATAAATTTGGAGTAATTACAGTAAAGAAGTAATTACAATAAAATTCCCGCAGCAACTTAGCTTATACTCTTTGATGAAGGCTTCGTCAAGTCCATCTGTTAGTTTAGTTTCTCCTGGTTCTGATGTTACTTTCTACTCTTCCACTGGACCTTTTACTCACAACACGTGTCCATCCTTTTTCAGCAGTTCTCACAGCGGTTTCCTTATTAATAGATAACAGCTAATAGATAACAGTTAATAAATATCAGCTGTTTTCTTCAGGCTTAGTTCCATACTGACACAAATCAAATGAACACGTTTCACACACCTCTGTGAGAGAATATTTAAGGAAGGAAAAAAGCTGCTGTGCAATGGCAGCTGGGAGAGTAAGGAGTGAGAAACAGCCCTGCAGATGGCAAGGTCAGTGAAGAAGGTGTGGGAGGAGGTGCTACAGGTGCCAGAGCTGAAGTTCCCCTGCGTCCTGTGGAGAGGACCATGGTGAAGCAGGTTGTCCCCCTGAAGCCCATGGTGGAGCAGATTTCCACGCTGCAGCACGTCGAGGAGACCATGGTGGAGCAGGTAGATGATCTGGCCTGAAGACGGCCACGGGCTGTGGAGAGCTTCTGCTGGAGCAGATTTCGGGCCAGACCTGTAGCCCATGGAGAGGGGACCATGAAGGAGCAGGTGATCTGGCAGGATATGCTGCCCGTGGGGGACCCATGTTGGTGCACTTTGCTCCTGATGGATGGACCCCGTGGCACGGACCCATATTTCGATCAGTTCTTGAAGAACTCCTGCCTGTGGGAAGCCCACACAGGATCAGTTCGGGAAGGACTGCATCCCATGGGAGGGACACCACGTTGGAGCAGGGGAAGAGAGCGACCATGAAGGAGCAGTGGAGATGAAGTGCTACAGACTGACCATAACCCCCTGTGGAGTAATTGCCTAAAGTAACTAGGAAAATTCAACTAATATTCACATTTTAAAGAAAATGTATAGCATTGAAGAAGCTTCCAGGGTGGAGTGTAGCTGCACTAACCAAGCGTTCCCTAGGCTTCCAACCTTAGATGCTATCGCACTAGGGGAACCTGGTGTGCTGACTCTAAGGAACAGTACGTAGTGTAGAGTGGAGTGGAGACACTACGGCTAGGCTCTGTGGCAAGATGGGGACTCAACTGTTCTTGTGCACACCAACACCAATAAGCTGCACATTTGCTACCCTGAGCCAACGACCTGTCATGTTTTT
>NW_023305957.1:0-11998 GCF_011077185.1 Oxyura jamaicensis
AGGACAGCTGACCCAAACTGGCCAAAGGGGTATTCCATACCATCTGATGTCATGCTAAATAATATATAGGGGTGCCTAGCTGGGGTGGGGGGGCAGTCTGCTTGGGGATAGGCTGGGCATCGGTCAGCGGGTGGTGAGCAATTGAATTGTGCATCACTTGTTTTGTACATATTATTATTATTTTATTTTCCTGTCCTAATAAACTGTCTTTATCTCAATCCACAGGTTTCAGTTTTTTCTCATTTCTCTCCCCCATCCCAGAGAGGGAGGGGGGAGGGTGAATGAACAGCTGTGTGGTGTTTAGCTGCCGGCCGGGTTAAACCACAACAGTCCTTTTTGGCGCCCAAAGTGGGGCCTCAAGGGTTGAGATAACGACAGATCTGAATAGAGTGTATTAAAACAAAATTCTCATAAACATTTAACCAGTTTAATATTTACTAATCACAGTGCCGATTTTTGTGATCCCAAGTCTGCTGTGCCTGTTTTCCGAATTATATAGCACATTAGTTACTGTATGTGTTCCCTGTCGGGGACACATACAGTAAACATAGCACCCTACCAGCTACTGGGAGCAAAATTAACTCTCTCCTAACTAAAACCAGGACAAAAGTGAAAAAGCTTATGTACACTGCCCCAAGTTTCTTCCTTTGAGGAAACTTCCAAAGTCAGTCTTCAGACACTTCGCTAAATAATTTATTTCCAGTGGCTAGACTCATTAGTGCTAGTTAAAGTTAACTGAATGCAATATTTGCTCTTCCATAAAACATGCTGCTTATGTAGAAATGCATAGTCAGAGACATATGCTTAGGTAATCAGAGAAGAATGACCTTTTTCAGATCTTATGGAAAAGTGCATTTTAACTTTTGAATTTACTGAAGTCTTGTAACTATTGTAAACCAAGGTTAAACAGTGATTTAGAAACATAGTTTAATATATTTTAAGGCACATACAAAATCATGAAATAAAACAAGTAATTATATGGTTATAACTACATTGATAACTGAACTTAGGGAGCAACCCTGTATTAAATTCCTTGAGAAGAGAGAAAAAAAACATTATGTAGCAACATCAATAGGAACTTTCCCACTGTTAATAATAAAAACAACAGATGTTCAGTGGATAGCTGTATCCTATCACCACGAACAGGAAGTAGCTTATTAATTGCATGAGAGTAGTAACGGTTCATTAGGTAAATAAATTAGATAAATAAATGGGAATTATCTCCAAATAACAATGGCTCCCTTTATTAGCAACCCATTTGACCTAATTGAATACAACAGAAGAAGAAATCAGGGTTACTCTAATTGCATGGAATGAAAACAGTAGAAGCACTTTATTAGTAACATCTGAAAATGTCATGCATAAAACAGTGTATTTACAGCTATAAGAGTACACAAATAAGTACTACTTACCAAAGAGTACTTATATGGGGAATACAAGTCCAAATAAATTCTCAAAGAGACTGAGAAAACTACACATACTATAGAAAAATCAGACCTGTAATAAGGATTAAATAAGTTTACCTGAGCCCCAGTTGCAATTTCATCTGCAGCTTCATTCATCACGCCTAACGTTTGGAAAGCAAATACACAGAGCTCCCGTTCACAAACAGTAGGCTAAACAGAAAAAGAAAGTTACTTATATTTTTGTCCTAGTTTGGGGTTATTGGTTTTACCATTAAATACCTACAACAAAAAATATTTAATGTTAACTCTGTTCTCCAGATATAAACTGCAACATTAATTTCAGATTATGAATACATGTCAATTATTGGAGAAGATACATTAGAGGAGCATCTTAATAATCTGCAGAACAAGTGTTAAGAACTCTAAAACTCATAAGTACTAATAAAGGCTAAACTTAAAAGAAATCCAAACAGATTACAATACCAAAATTACAGACATAGTACCCAAACATCCATCTAAACTGTCCTATCAGATTGAAAACGACTTAGGGAATTAAAACTCATAGAGGACAAATCCAGAATGGTGGCACATCCACTCCATATATGCAGGGTTATTATTTGCAGTTTGTTATTTTGCTATTGAGAACACACTTAAAAATCTGATCCAGAAGACAAAATATTGAAGAAGCTACGTTTAATTTTTAAAACTAATTTAACAATGTATTTGCAAACTTTAAGAAAATGCATTATATGAATAGAATAAACATTGCATCTGTGAAGGCCACGTGTTATTTTTATAAATAAAAGGGGCTTGAAGCCCTTTTTATGATTAAAAAAAAAAGTTTGCTGTTGAGAACTTTTTTATTTTGCCTATCTTCAATTCACAATGCCATCACAACAATTACATAAAAAATATTTAAATTTCTGAATCAAATAATAGCAGAATCAAATAGATCATAGTTTTAAGTAAAGAGAATAGGCATTTCTTTATATGCTTTCTAATTGATTACACCCCTTACAGCAACTTCACACATTTACTGAAAGGTAATTAAGAAATCAGCTTTTTAAAGGCTCAAGCAATGAATCATACAAAGTGAATTGTTATAAGTATTCAAAATAAACAGTTGAAACAAATATAAGAAAGATAAATAAATAAAAATCTTCCTTAAAATTGACCCCAATAAGCATAGCTTTTTATTGCAGTGCTGAAAAAAATATATATTTGGATACTTTTATAACTAAAAATTCTGAGTCTAGTTACCATGATAATCACTAAAGAATTTGCAGCAGTATGTTTTGAAGTTCAAGCCAATGTCTCTAATAAGCACTCGCAGAAATAAATTTAAAAAAAACGTATCAAGCACACAAACCAAACATAAAATTTAGTTGAATTCCATCTCAGGAAACAGCTTTGTCAGTAATAGGCATACTGCTGTATTTCACAGAATCACAGAATCACAGAATAGTCTAGGTTGGAAGAGACCTCTAAGATCTGCATACTGCTGGCTCATATTCAGCCGACTGTCAACCAATACTCCCAGGTCCTTCTCTGACAGGCAGCTTTCTAACCACACATCTCCCAGCCTGTAGCTCTGTTTGGGGTTGTTGTGCCCCAGGTGCAGGACCTGGCACTTGGCCTTGTTGAACTTCATACAGTTGGCCTCGGCCCATCGGTCCAGCCTATCCAGATCCTCCTGCCGAGCCTTCCTGCCCTCGAGCAGATCGACACACGCACCTAACTTGGTGTTGTCTGCAAACTTGCTGAGGGTGCACTCGATCCCCTCGTCCAGCTCATCGATGAAGATGTTAAAGAGGACTGGCCCCAGTACCGAGCCCTGGGGGACTCCACTAGTGACCGGCCTCCAACTGGATTTGACTCCATTCACCACAACTCTCTGGGCCCGGCCATCCAGCCATTTGTAGTCATTTGTTTCATAAACTTTAAAATATGCACTTGTTGGTTTTCAAAGATTCTAAACTTTCATAAACATCTGAAATGTACTGCACTGACATATTCTCATATTAATTTCTTTACAAGTGCTATCATCTTTCAAGTCTAATAGTGTGTCATCCATTTTATTTATTTTATCTGTTATGTTACATTCCATTAGGTAGCAGATGAAGCCTAACATGATCCAATTCACCATGCCATTGCAAACTAGACAAAAATAGTGCACTAGACAAAAATCAAAAATTTTATGAAACTTTATGCCTCCTGAATATTTTTTTAGAATAAAAGCTTCACAAGACAATGCTTATAAAATAATATTTTAAGGAATGCGAAGAGCAAAGGACCACAGTCTGGTGGTATGTATTTTAATATTCAGACTACATTTACAGAAAATACCTCAAAATTGAACACAAAAGCTCCAAAAACATTCACTAGAACCTCATATTCTAGTGGGATATAATATATAATAAATTACATGATAATAAAACCAGAGGAACTACTTTGCTAATTTTGTTAATCTCTTTCAAAACACAAGGGAAAAAAAATACAATAATGGAAATGGGTTTCATCAAACTCATTTCTTTTTGAGAAACAAACACTTCAGGAAGCCACGTGGTTCTGATGTACAAAATTCTAAAAAATAATAAATAATATTTTATATCTTGGTATTAAAAAAAAAAAAAAGTAAATTATTGTAGTGGGCTTACGTGGCAAGGTTTTGGTATTGGGGGGCTTCAGGGGTAGGTTCTGTGAGAAGAGGGCCAACTGTATGAAGTTGAACAAGGCCCCCAGGGCTCGGTACTGGGGCCGATTCTCTTCAATATCTTTTTTGATGATCTGGATGAGGGGATCAAATGTACCCTCAGTAAGTTTGCAGATGACACCAAGTTAGGTGCGTGTGTCAATCTGCTCGAGGGCAGGAAGGCTCTGCAGGAGGATCTGGATAGGCTGGACCGATGGGCCGAGGCCAACTGTATGAAGTTCAACAAGGCCAAGTGCCGGGTCCTGCACCCGGGGCACAACAACCCCAAGCAGCGCTACAGGCTGGGAGATGAGTGGTTAGAAAGCTGCCTGTCAGAGAAGGACCTGGGAGTATTGGTTGATAGTCGGCTGAATATGAGCCAGCAGTGTGCTCAGGCGGCCAAGAAGGCCAACAGCATCCTGGCTTGTATCAGAAACAGTGTGGCCAGCAGGACTAGGGAAGTGATTGTCCCCCTGTACTCATCTCTGGTGAGTCTGCACCTCGAGTACTGTGTTCAGTTGTAGGCCCCTCACTACAAGAAGGACATGGAGATTAAACCTGTTAATTTAAATAATTATATTATCCAAACTTTCCATATAACTCATATATCTCATCCTGTCACAGGTAGCATGCGTAGTAGTGCATTCAAATGCAAAAAAAACAAGGAACTGATATCTTTTCCACAGGCTTCTAATCTGAGTTTGGCTTCTGATGGATCTGGCAGAAACACATGTTTTTAAAAGGCAGATATGAGCATGAAGATGCAAATAAACACCTGACAGGATTTTCAAAAGGTTTAACTATGACTTAAATCAGTATTAAACGAATATCTAAATGCTTTTGCAAATCCTATTAGCATCTTATTTGCATACCCTGCCTTCAGTCAGAATGCCTGACCATGGTGCCACTGAATGTCACAGGGATGAGTCTGACATGACTTCTGCTACTGTGTAACCAAAAACCTTCCTAAATTTAGTTCAATAGGGCTATCATAGATGATGCCTGCTTCAACTCGTGTAGTTGCTGACCACACTGTGAAAAAAATGGCAGATGCGGTGTTAGACCATTCATACACTGATATTAAACAAAGTTTTCCATGGCTTTAGTCTTTTTAAGTTACACAGGTTTCCATAGGACTCAGGATAGGTGAAACAAAAAGGATTCTTAACTGTAAGGTCAGTGTTAAAAGTAAGAAATTTTATTCTCCTATATAGTCTTTTACAAAGCTGCACTGGTCCAGTAGTTCCAGGCAAAGTGTATCTTTCGGGACCAATTTTATTCCTTTTCACTGTGCATTCCTCAACAGCATGAGATGGTGCAAAGTTTAGCATGCAAAATTCCTGGTTCTCAGTTATACAGGACTGAAAGGAAGGAAGAGCTGTGTAACAGGCCAGACCTTGAGCATACTGAACCACCACAGTGCCCCTGGCCTAGGTCACTGCTAGATTAGACACAGAACATCTCCTTCTAATGGCTTTTTTATCACATTATTGAGGATGGTTCATTCCAGCTGCCCATGAGCAAAAGAGTGCCATTAACACTTCAAGACCCTGTAGCATTATCACCAGTATCTATGAATACCCTGATGGCTTGATAAGAGCTCAAGGACTGAAGTTACCCTGAGCTTTTAGGAGGGTGCCAGAGGACTGTGAAAACACTCCAATGCACTTGCTCTAGCTTATCTGGCTCTAGCACAACAGTGTTCAGTTGTTCATTCCTCCTTTAAATGTTTAAGTGTTCATTCCTCCTTTAAATTTATATGATTATTATACAGGTTTGCTTTTCACCACCCTTGCTTATGATACGTATTTTTTAAATTCAGTAAAATCTAGTTAAAATGCAGTACTTTTTTTTTTTTTTTAATATGCAGTATATTTTTGCATCTTAAAAGAATATTAGGATGAAACAGATCCGAAGTAACTCAATAGTTCTATAACAGCTTTGTATGGTCCATCACTATTTAAAGCATTAGAAAATGCATTGTTCATCCCAGCAAGCATACAACTTACCCTCAGCATAGGGCCGTTCTGGAATACATGGGGTTCATCACAGACTACGCAGTATTCATTCAATACTGGTATCCGCTGCTCAGCAAATTCAATAGTCTGAGAACAATGAAAATGAGAATAACAACATCTTCTTAAAAATAATTAACAGTCAGCTCATGCTCCAGAGTTTTTCAAAATGGGTAAGATACAACATCCTACCTGCACAAGAAAGCCACGGTCTCGTACCGGAATTAATTTTGCATCATAATTTTGCTGCAAGGAAAAAAGTTCAGGCAACTTCAGTGCTGCTAGGCTAATGATAAGGAAATGATAAAACATTTGTATTTTTGTATGCAAATATGCTAATTAAACAACATTTGCATCTTAAAATATGTCCCATTTGCATAAACTAATTATTACAAAATCATTTTACTTGTTTGCTGAATGTGGGGTGGATTTTTAACATTTCTTAAATCTGATGAGGTTTTGTATGTCAGCATCCCCAAAACTTTAGTCTCAAATGGAAATACCCATGCCTTCACTCCATTTTAATGAACTTGCATTTATTACTTATTATTACTTATTTTATTTTGTTTATAGGCTTATTTCCTTTCATTTCTCTAGATGCTTATTTGGGAAACTTTTCACTTTTTTTTTCTCCTGGGAAATAATCTTGCTAATTGTATTCATATATGACATTCAAATATTTTAGCTAAGAACTGAAGAGAAGTTAGGGTCCTGATTCATCACTTCCACATTCCACTGACTTCAACTTGGAGTTAGGCAACCAGATTACCCATATATCTGGTGCCTGCATTTAAAATGTGAAATGGACTCCTGATGCCCTTCCACTGACATCAGGGAAAATGAACCTGACGATGTATGTGATGATTTTCTTCAAAGTAAATGAATTATAGTAATAAAATTACTGGTAGTTTTTATTGACTGTTTAGCAAGGCTTGTATTTCTTCCATATCAGCTGATAATATCAATAATGAAACCACTTAGTCAACTCTTCATTATATTATCAAAATCAATGAGATTTTCCTATTAACTTCAAGAGGGAAAAGACTGCTGAGTAGACATTCTTTGCTGATTCTGTAAAAAAAAAAAAAAAAAAAAAAAGGAATATCTAAACTGCAACAGGCAAAAAAAAAAAAATGGCTCACCTGAAATTAATTTTGTTGTGCACACTGCAGGACTATACAACATAGGATGCATATAATTGATTTTAGGATAGTACATCACTGCTTTTAAATTTGATGAGTATAGTTCACAGCTTATTAAAATAATTTACCATGAGACATAACAAACTCAATGCAATTTCATTGTTCAGAATGCACTATTTTGAATATACATGTGACTTTTCAAGCAAGGATCATAGTTTTTGCAGGCTGAGAATATCAAATTACCATCAGGCAAAGGGAGTGAGAGATCTGGACAGATTGGAGAGCTGGACAATCACCAACCGCATGAAGTTTAAAAGAGCAAGTGCCAGGTCCTGCGCCTGGGACTTGGCAACCCTGCCTATACGTACAGACTGGAGAGCAGCCCCGCAGAGAGGGATCTGGGGGTTGTGGTTGACAGCAAGCTGAATATGAGCCAGCAGTGTGCCCTGGCAGCCAACCGTATCCTGGGGTGCATCAAGCATGGCATTGCTAGTCCGTCGAGGGAAGTGATTGTCCCACTCTACCCTGCACTGGTGTGGCCTCACCTCAAGTACTGTGTGCAGTTCTGGGCACCAGAGTACGAAAAGGATGTGAAACTATTGGAGAGTGTCCAGAGAAGGGCTACAAAGATGGTGAAGGGACTAGAGGGGAAGATGTATGAGGAGTGGCTGAGGTCACTTGGCCTGTTCAGCCTGGAGAAGAGGAGGCTGAGGGGAGACCTCATCACGGTCTACAGCTTCCTCACGAGGGGGAGTGGAGGGGCAGGCGCTGATCTATTCTCTTTAGTGACCAGTGATAGGACCCGAGGGAATGGTGTCACGCTGCAACAGGGGAGGTTCAGGCTGGATATCAGGAAAAGGTTCTTCACCAAGAGGGTTGTCACGTACTGGAACAGGCTCCCCAAGGATGTAGTCACGGCACCAAGCCCGTCAGAGTTTAAGAAGCATTTGGACTGTGCTCTTAGTCATATAGTCTGAATTTCTGCGTAGACCTGTGTTGAGCCAGGAGCTGGACTCGATGATCCTTGTGGGTCCCTTCCAACTCGGGATATTCTATGATTCTATGATTCCATGAGTGTAGAGAATTTTATCCTAAGTGCTTCTACCCAGATCTAACAGAGAAAACAGACCAATGCCTTAAAAGACTGCAGACCCACTTTTTCCTCTGAAGTAAAAAGCCATCTTTAAAGAGGCAGAAACAGAAACCTTTAATAGTCACATATAGCCAGTGTGAAAGTCTAAAGGAGAGTGGAGGCTAATGGTGGACTATCGTGGCCTGAATGAAGCCACACCACTGCTGAGTGCAACTGTGTTGGGCATGCTAGACCTCCAATACGAACTGAAGTCAAAGGCAGCTAAGTGGTATGCCACAACTGATATCACTAATGCATTTTTCTCCATCCATTTGGCAACAGCGTGCAGATCACAGTTTGATTTCATTTTAAGAGGCATCCAGTACAGCTGGAATTGACTGCCCCAGGGGTGGAAACACAGTCCTACCATTTGCCATGGACTGATCCAGACTGCACTGAAACAGGGGGAAGCTCCTGAACACCTGCAGTACATTGATGACATCATTGTGTGGGGTGACACAGCAGAAGGTTTCGAGAAAGGGAAGAAAATAGTTGAAATTTTTTTGAAAGCAGGTTTTGCCATAAACCAAAATAAAGTCAAAGGATTTGCACAGGAGATCCATTTTTTAGGAATAAAATGGCAAGATGGACGTTGCCAAATCCCTAAGGATGTGATAAATAAGATAACAACTATGTCTCCACCAACTAACAAGAAAGAAACACAAGCTTTCCTAGGCTTCGTGGGATTCTGGTGAATGTGTGTTCCAGGCTATAGTCAGCTTGTGAGTCCTCTATATCGAGTGACTCAAAAGAGGAACTATTTCGAGTGGGGTCCAGCGCAACAACAAGCCTTTGAGCTTATTAAACAGGAAAAAGATTGTGCGGTGGCCCTTGGGCCTGTCCCTGCAGGACCAGTTGTGCAAAATGTGCTTTATACTGCAGCTGGGGAGCATGGCCTCACCTGGAGCCTCTGGCAGAAAACCCCAGGAGAAACTTGAGGTCTACCTCTGGGGTTCTGGAGCAGCGGCTATCAAGGATCAGAAGCCAATTACACCCTGACTGAAAATGAGATACTAACAGCATATGAGTGGGTTCAAGCCACTTCAGAATTTGTTGGTGCAGAAGCATAGCTCTTCTTGGCACCATGACTACCTGCGCTAAATTGGATGTTCAAAGGGAGAATCCCCACTACACATCATGCAACCAACACTACGTGGAGTAAGTGGGTAGCGTTAATCACGCTCAAATGGGGAAACCCATTATACTGGGTTTATGTGGCAAGATTTTGGGAGTGGGAGTTTGCAGGGGTGGCGTCTGTGAGAAGAATACAGAACCTACCCCATGTCAGATAAGAGACAGTTTCAGCCGGCTCCAAAGGGACCTGTTGCTGGCAAGAGCCAAGAGAATAAGCAATGATCTTTGCACCTCTGTGAGAGCATATTTAAGAAGGGGAAAAAACTGCTGCACAACAGCAGCTGGGAGAGTGAGGAGTGAGAAACAGCCCTGCAGACACCAAGGTCAGTGAAGAAGGATGGGAGGAGGTGCTCCAGGCACCGAAGCAGAAGTTCCCTGCGGCCTGTGGAGAGGACCATGGTGGAGCATGCTGTCTCCTGGCAGCCCAAGGTATAACACGGCAGAGCAAATCTCCATGCTGCAGCTCGTGGAGGAGCCCATGGTAGAGCAGGTAGATCTGACCTGAAGGAGTCTGTAGCCTGTGGAAAACCCCTACAGGAGCAGATTCTGGGTGGGACCTGTAGGCCATGGAGAAGAGACCACGCAGGAGCAGGTGACCTGGCAGGAGCTGCTGCCTGTGGGGGACCCAGGTTGGAGCAGTTTACTCCTGAAAGATGGACCCCGTGGTACGGACCCATATTTGGAGAAGCTCTTGAAGAGCTGCTGCCTGTGGGAAGCCTACACGGGACCAGTTCAGCAGGGACTGTATCCCATGGAAGGGACCCCACGTTGGAGCAGGGGAAGGGAGTGATCGTGAAGGAGCGACAGAGATGAAGTGCTGTAGACTGACCGCAACCCCCATTCCCCCATTCCCCTGTGCCACTCAGGGGTTAGGACATATGAGAGGGTGGATGTGGGGAAGGTGTTTTGAGTTTTTTGTTGTTGTTGTTGTTGTTTCTCACTGCTATAGCTTGTTAGTAATAGGTAATAAATCTTACTATCTCCCTATGCTGAGTCTGTTTTGCCTGTGATGATAATTGTTAAGTGATCTTGCTGTCCTTATCTCAACCCTTGGGCCCTTTCCATTGTATTTTCTCCCCCTTTCCCTTTGAAGGGAGTGAGAGAGCACTTGTGGTGGAGCTCAGCTGAGTAAAACCATCCCATCCAGCCACCCAGGAATTCTGGAAGAGATTATGGACTGGCCAGAAGGCAGAGATTTTGGAGTATCACCTGAGTTGGTAACTCGTGCCCAAGAGGCACCACCACATAATGAATTATCAGAAGATGGAAAGCATTGTTTTGTTCACTGAGGGATCCTGTCGTGTTGTAGGAAACCATCAAAACTGGAAAGCTGTTATGTGGAGTCCCACAGAACGAGTCATGGAAGCCACTGAAGGAGAAGGCAAGTCAAGTCAGTTTGAAGAGGTGAAAGCAATCCAGCTGGCCCTAAATATTGATGAAAGAGAAAAGTGACAAGTACTCTATCTTTATACTGAGTCATGGATGGTGGCAAGTGCCCTGTGGAGGTGACTACAGAAATGGAAGCAGAGCAACTGGCAGCAAAGATGTAAACCTATCTGGGCCACTGCACTGTAGCAAGACATCGATCTCAGAATTACAGAATTGTCTAGGTTGGAAGAGACCTCTAAGATCACCGAGTCCAACCTCTGACCTAACAATCACAAATCCTTCACTAAACCATATAACTAAGTGCTACATCTAAACGTCTTTTAAAGACCTCCAGGGATGGTGACTCAACCACTTCCCTGGGCAGCCCATTCCAATGCCTAACAACCCTTTCAGTGAAGAAGTTCTTCATAATATGCAACCTAAAGTGGAAAACACTGATGTAAAAGTATGGCATGTACATGTTCACATGCTCAAGAATCATGCCACCAAAGAACATCAGAATAATGGAGAGGTGGACCCAACGTGAAGTGGCTCAGGTGGACCTGGAATGGGAAGATAAGAGTGAGCTGTTTGTAGCACAGATGAAACATCAGGATATGTGGGGAGAGACCATAGAACCATAGAATCATTAAGGTTGTGTCCTGGTTTTAGAAAGGAAAGAGTTAATTTTCCTCCCAGTAGCTGGTAGAGTGCTATGTTTTGGATTAGGATGAGACTAATGTTGATAACACACTGATGTTTTACTTGTTGCAGAGCAGTGCTTACACTAAGCCAAGTACTTTTCAGCTTCTCTCTCTGTCCTGCCAGCGGGCAGGCTGGGGGTGCACCAAGAGCTGGGAGGGGACAGACCCAAGACAGCTGACCCAAAGTGGCCAAAGGGGTATTCCATACCATCTGACGTCATGGTAAATAATATATAGGGGTGGCTAGCCGGGGTGGGGGGCCGGCTGCTTGGGGATAGGCTGGGCATCAGTCAGCGGGTGGTGAGCAATTGCATTGTTCATCACTTGTTTTGTACATATTATTATTATTTTATTTTCATGTCCTAATAAACTGTCCCTATCTCAACCCATAGATTTCAGTTTTTT
>NW_023305958.1:0-1091 GCF_011077185.1 Oxyura jamaicensis
CAATTTCTGGGACAATTCAATGGGTTTTCCTTTGACTAGCTGCAAGTTCACTCAAGGAAATGCTTCATGCCTTGGAGCTGGAAGGGAACTGGCTTATGACCCTCAGGCCTATTTGCTGAAGATTAAATCTTCATTTGTAATTGTCTTTACCACTGACTGTATAACACTAAATCGGATGTATGTTTCTCTTCACCCCTCTAAAATATTAGAAATATATATTAAAATAGAATTAGTAAACTAAGGCCTTTCTCCTTCAGCCAATGATACGTTTCAGCTCTGATACTGGCTTTTCCAAAGTGCTCCATGAGTAAGGTTTGATCCAGGCTCCTTGTCTAAGTGATTGTCATTAGAAAAGACCTCAGATCTCACCCTGTATTATTCTTTGCTGAAAAACAGTTTTGAGTTAAGGCAGATGACAGTGCAGTATAGCCTCCTCCCTTGTCCTTGGGGAAGAAAGGTGTTAGCCCTGTGTTTCACTGCAATGCCAATGCTACTCTCTTTATTTGCTGAGTTCCAGATCTGTCTGTGTGAGACATGTCACCAGCATGTGCTTTTGCACTGCATTGTCTTCCACCTTGGTTGCAAGAACCAGGTTTTGTATTGAGTTTTGCCATCTCATCTTCTCCCGGGCATAGTGAAAACGTGCAGAGCCAGACTTTGCAGTGGTCCATCTGCTTGACATTCACTCAAAACTATAGCAGCACTAATGATTCCAACCTAGACTCTAATTATGCAGAGCTTTGACTTTGATCATAGTGTTTGGGTGGATAGTAAGGCATCTTGAGACATTGCCTCAGAGGACGTTTGTCTACAAGGCAGAACAAAGATAGGCTTTAAAAAGGAATATCTTTTTTTGTGTCATTGATTTCATTCTTGCTTGCTGGGGTTCCTCAATTGCATTGAAGTGCTATCATGGTATGGTTTTCCAGGTTTTTCCTAGAATGCTTACATTTTCCTTTTTTCCCTTTCTCCTTTGGCTGTATGTTTTGGCATTGTCTACCAGTTCACCTGAAGAAGGAATGACACCCAAGCTATAACAATGGATTGTTGGAAAGAAGGTGATATGCCACTGGATACATAAACATCCTCAT
>NW_023305959.1:0-3835 GCF_011077185.1 Oxyura jamaicensis
ATGCCTCAGCACGGTCTTTTCTGTGATTCCACACTAGGCTGTCCTCTGTGATTCCATAATGGACTCTCCTCTGGAATGCTACACTAGGTTCTCCTCTTCAGTGCCACATCAGCCTCTTTCCTATGATGCCACACTAGGCTGCAATTTGTGATGCCACACCAGGCTCTCCTCTTTGATTCCACTACGCGCTCTCAGATTTCATGACACGGCTAATGTGGCATCACAGAGAAGAGCCTGGTGTGGCATCACAGATGACAGCCTAGTGTGGCATAACAGAGGTTTGCCTAGTGCAGAATCAGAGAGGACAGCCTGGTGTGGCCTCAGAGAAGAGAGATGCCTGTGGCATCACAGAGGAGGGCCTAGTGTGGTTTCATAGAGGAAGGGCTGGTGGGGCCTCAGAGAGGAGAGCCTGTTGTGGCCTCACAGAGGAGAGCCTAATGTGGCATCGTCACAGAGGACAGATTGTGTGGCATCGCAGAAAAGAGCCTGCTGTGGCATCACAGACGAGAGCCTAGTTTGGGAGCACAGAGGAGGGACGAGTGTGGCATCATACAGGACATCCTCTTGTAGCATCACAGAGGGGACCCTAGTGTGGCATCACGAATAAGAGCCTGGTGTGTCACCAAGGAGGAGAACCTGATGCGGCATCAGAGAGGAGAGCCTGTTTTCGCATCACAGATAAGAAACTAATGTGGCATCACAGAGGGGAATATGATGTGGCATCACAGATGAGAACCTGGTGTGGGATCACAAATGAGAGCCTGGTGTGGATTCATAGAGGAAGTCCCACTGTGGCATCGCAGGAGAGAACCTTTTATGGTATCACAGGGGACAGGACAGTGTGCCATCAAAGAGGGGATCCTAGTGTGTCATCATGGAGGGAATCCTGGTGTCGCATCACATAGGAGAGCCCAGTGTGGCATCAGAGATGACAGGCTAGTACGGCAGCACAAAGGAAATCCTGGTGTTGAATCACAGAGGATAGCCTGGCGTGACATCAGAAATGACAGCCTAGTGTGGCATAAGAGAGGAGAGCCTAGTGTGGAATCACAGCTGAAAGCGCAGTGTGGCTTCACAGAGGAAATCCTAGTGTAGCCTCAGAGAGGAGAGCCAGGTGTGGCATCACAGAGCAGAGCCTGGTATGGCATCAAAGGGGAGAGCCTAGTGTGGCATCATCACAGAGGACAGATTTGTGGCATCCCAGAGGATAGCCTGCTGTGGCATCACAGAAGAGGTCCTACTCTGGAATACAAAGGAGGGCCTAGTGTGGCATTACAGAGAACAGCCTGCTGTGGCATCCAAGAAGACTGCCTCGTGGCAACACAGAGGACAGCCTAGTGTGGCATCACAGAGAAGAGCCAGGATCCCCTGTGTGATGTTACACAGGGTTGTCCTCTGTGATGCCACACTAGGCTCTCCTCTCTGATGCCACACCAGGATCTCCTGTGTGATGCCACACTCGGGTCTCTTTTGTGTGATTCCACACTAGGTTCACCTCTGTGATGGCACTTTAGGCTGTCCTCTGTCATGCCACACCAGGCTCGCCTCTGTGATTCCAAATTAGGCTCCCCTTTGAGAGGCTACTTGGCTGTCCTCTGTCATGCCACATTAGGTTCTCCTCTGTGATGCTACACTAGGTAATGTCACGCCCGGCCCTTATCTGTGATGCCAACCCTGGGTCTATGCTCCGATGACACACCAGGATCAGCTCAAGTCAGTCCCTTGTGATGACGCCACACTGGACTCTCAGCTTTGATGCCAGAACAGGCTCTTGTCTTTTATGCCACACCAGGCTCTCATCTCTGATTCCACACTAGGCCTACCTCAGTGATGCCAAACCAGGCTCCACGTTGTGACGCCACACAAGACTCTCCTCTGTGATGGCACAAGAGGATGTCCTCTATGATGCCACACTAGGCCCTCCTCTGTAATTCCAAACTAGGCCCTCCTCTGTGATGCCACACTAGGCTCTCCTCTGTGTTCCCAAACTACGTCCTCTGCTGTGATGCGACAGCAAGCTCTTTTGTGTGATGCCACACAATCTGTCCTCTGTGATGATGCCACACTAGGCTCTCCTCTGTGACGATACTATAGGCTCTCCTCTGTGATGCCACAAGAGGCTCTCCTCTCTGAGGCCACACCGGGCTGTCCTTACTGATTTCACACTAGGCTCACCTCTGTTATGCCACTCTAGGCTGTCATCTGTGATGTCACACCAGGCTCTTCTCTGTGATGCCACACTAGGCTATCCTCTGTGATGCAACATTAGCTGTGTCATATGCGTGTAGTGTAATCACAGAGAGCCTGGTTTGTGATCCCAAATGGTAGCCTAATGTGGCGTCAGAGAGGAGAGCCTGGTGTGGCATCAAAGCGCAGGGCCTGGTGTCGCATCACAGAGAAGAAGCTAATACGGCATCACAGAGGAGAACCTGGTGTGGTATCACAGAGGAGATCCTGGTGTGACATCACAGAGAGACTGGTGTGGCATAACAGAGGAGTGCCTGGTGTGGCTTCACAGAGGAGAGCCTGGTGTAGCATCAAATATGACAGCCTAGTGTGGCATCATCACAGAGGACAGACTTGTGTGGCATCACAGAGAAGAGCCTGGTGTGGCATCACAGCGTGGAGCCTGGTTTTGCATCACAGAGGAGGGCCAAGTGTGGCATGATAGAGGATGGCTTAGTGTGGTATTGCAGTTGGCAGCTTAGTGTGCCATCACAGAGGAAATTCTAGTGTAGCATCACAGGGAACAGCATAATGTGGAATTATCACAGAGGGCAGACTAGTGTAATATCATAGAGGGGATCCTAGTCTGGCATCATGGAGAAAAGCCAGGTGTGGCATCACAGACGAAGGAATAGTGTGACATCAGAGATGACTGCCTAGTGTGGCATCTCAGAGGACATCCTGGTGTGGTATCAGAGAGGATAGCCTGGAGTGGCATCACAGAGGATAGCCTGATGTGACATCAGACATGACAGCCTGATGTGGCATCACATCTGATGGCCTGGTATGGCATCAGAGAGGACAACCCTGTGTGACATCACAAAGGGGATCCTGTCTCTTTTCTGTGATGCCACATCAGGCTGTCCTCTTTGATGCCACGAGGCAGTCCTCTTGGATGCCACAGCAGGCTGTATTCTGTAGTGCCACACTAGGCCCTCATTTGTAATGCCAGACTAGGACCACTTCTGTGATGCCACGGCAGCCTATCCTCTGTGATTGCACAGCAGGTTCTTCTCTGTGAAGCCACATTTTGGTCCCCTCTGGGATGTCACACAAGGCTCTCCTCTGTGATGCCACAGCAGGCCCTTTTCTGCGATGCCACACCAGACTCTCCTGTTTGATGCCACAATAAGCTCTCCTCTGTGATGCCACACCAGGTTCTTTTCTGTGATGCCACAAAGTCTGTCCTCTGTGATGATGCCACACTAGGCTCTCCTATGTGATGTGATACCAGGATCCCCTCCATGATGACACACTAGGATCCCCTCTGTGATGCCACACTAGGCTGTCCCCTGTGATACCACAAAAGGTTCTCTCCTGGCATGTCACAGTAGCATTTCCTCTGTGATGCCACACTAGGCCCTCCTCTGTGATGCCACAGCAGGCTCTCATTTGTGATGCCACACTAGGATCCCCTCTGTGATGCCACAAGTGGATGTCCTCTATGATGCCACACTAGGCCCCCCTCTGTTATGCCACACCAGGCCCTACTCTGAAATGATACTACACTAGGCCCTCCTCTGTGATGATGCCACACTAGGCTCTCATGTGTGATGCCACAGCAGGCTCTTTTCTGGGATGCTACACAATCTGTCCTCTGTGATGCCAC
>NW_023305961.1:0-1146 GCF_011077185.1 Oxyura jamaicensis
CAGCTACTAGGAGGAAAAATAACTGTCCTAACTGAAACCAGGACAAAAATGATCACAGATTGGAGCACACCCTCAGATGGGATATAGAGGAGAAAGGAGAACATGACACGGAGTACATGACACATGATCAAACAAACAAATATTAACAGGAAACTGAACATGGTGACTAGCAAGTAAGTTTGTTAGTTGTAGGAGTTTTAATCAATTCTATTGTTATCTCAACCCTTTGAGCCCCACGTTGGACGCCAAAAAGGACTGTGGTAGTTTTACTGTGCTAGGCAGCCTAACTCCATCACAACCGCTCTCTCACTCCCCCTCCTCAGAAGAGGAGGGGAAGAAGTAAAGGAAAGAACAACTCACGGGTTGAGATAAGGATAATTTAATTAAATGGAAAAAAATAATTATTAAGGAAAGATTATTATTAATTAAACAATTTAACTAAAGGAAAAAAAATGAAAGGTGAAACGGGAGGGGGAAAGGGAAAAAAAAAGATAATCTGCTCCATGAGCTTCCCCAACACCGAAGTCAAACTAACAGGCCTATAGTTTCCCAGGTCTACCCTCCGGCCCTTCTTGTAGATGGGCGTCACGTTTGCTAGCAGCTAGTTAAGTGGGACCTCCCCTGATAGCCAGGACTGATGATAAATGATGGAAAGTGCCTTGGCCAGCTCTTCCTCCAGTTCTCTCAGTACCCTCGGGTGGATCCCGTCCGGCCCCATCGGCTTGCATACATCTAACTGCTGTAGCAGGTTGCCAACCATTTCCTCATGGATTATGAGGGCCACATTCTGCTCCCCTTCCCCTTCCACGAGCTCAGGGTACTGGGTATCCAGAGAACAACTGGTTTTGCTGCTAAAGACTGAGGCAAAAAAGGCATTAAGCACCTCAGCCTTTTCCTCATCTCTTGTAACTAAGTTTCCCCCCTCATCCAGTAAAGGATGGAGATTCTCCTTAGTCCTTCTTTTCATGTTTATGTATTTATAAAAACATTTTCTGTTATTGTCGCGTTAAGGGGTGTAGCCGATTAACCGTTACGGGTCCGGTCAGATTCAGGGTACTGAACTATCACAATCACAGATTCACCAATAACGTATTAACCGATATGGGTCTGGTCGGATTCAGAGCAATGAACTACCATGGTCACGGA
>NW_023305962.1:0-1891 GCF_011077185.1 Oxyura jamaicensis
GTTCTCTCAGTACCCTCGGGTGTATCCCATCTGGCCCCATTGACTTGTGTACATCCAAATGCTGTAGCAGGTCACCAACCATTTCCTCATGGATTGTGGGGGCCACATTCTGCTCCTCATCCCCTTCCACCAGCGCAGGGTACTACTGGGCATCCAGAGAACAACTGGTTTTGCTGTTAAAGACTGAGGCAAAGAAGGCGTTAAGCACCTCAGCCTTTTCCTCATCTCTGGTTACTAAGATTCCCCCCGCTTCCAGTAAAGGGTGGAGATTCTCCTCAGTCCTCCGTTTTGTGTTGATGTATTTATAAAAACATTTTTTGTTTTCTTTAAGAGCAGTGGCCAGATTGAGCTCCAGATGAGCTTTGGCCTTTCTGATTTTGTCCCTGCACTGCCTCGCATCACCCTTGTAGACCCGCTGAGTGGCCCACCCTCTTTTCCAAAGATTATAAACCCTCTTTTTTCTCCTAAGCTCAAGCCACAGCTCTCTGCTCAGCCAGGCCAGTCTTCTTCCGTGCCAGCTCGTCTTTGGGCATGTGGGGACAGACCGCTCCTGAGCCATTAAGATTTCTTTCTTGAAGAGCGCCCAGCCTTCCTGGGCTCCTCTGTCTTTCAGAACCGCCTCCCAAGGGACTCTGCCAACCAGTGTCTTGAACAGTTCAAAGTCAGCCCTCCAGAAGTCCAAGACAGTGGTTTTACTGATCTCCTTCCTGACTTCGCCGAGTATCAAGAACTCTACCATTTTGTGGTCACTCTGCCCAAGACAGCCCCCGACCACCACATTTCCCACCAGTCCTTCTCTGTTAGTGATCAGAAGGTCTAGCGGGGCACCTCCCCTGTTAGGCTCACTAACCAGCTGCGTCAGGAAGTTATCTTCCATGTTCTCCAGAAACCTCCTGGACTGCTTTCTCTGGGCTGTGTTGTGTTTCCAGGATATGTCTGGGAAGTTGAAGTCCCCCACAAGAACAAGCGCTGACGATTTCGCAACTTCTGCCAGCTGCCCCTCATCCTGGTTTGGCAGTCTATAACAGACCCCCACCAGGATGCCTGCCTTGTTGGCCTTTCCGCTGATCCTAACCCATAGCGACTCCACCTGGTCATGCCCAGCCTCGAGTTCAATGACATCAAAACACTCTCTAATATAGAGAGCCACTCCACCACCCCTTCTGTGCTGCCTGTCCCTTCTGAAGAGCCTATAGCCAGACATTGCGGCACTCCAGTCATGAGAGTGGTCCCACCATGTTTCTGTGATGGCAACCAAGTCATAGCCTGAGTGCTGCGCAATGGCTTCCAGCTCCTCCTGTTTGTTGCCTATGCTGCGTGCATTAGTGTAGATGCACTTCAGCTGGGTCTTAGCCTTCTCCCTCATCCTTAACACTGTTCCCCCCGGCACACCTCCAACAGGCTTTGTTTCATCCCTGCCCCCCTTCTTACCTAGTTTAAAGCCCTCTCAATGAGCCCTGCCAGCTCCTGGGCCAGGATCCGTTTTCCCCTTGTGGACAGTTGGGACCCATGTGCAGCCATCAGGCCAGGTGCTGAGTAGAGTGCCCCCTTGTCAAAGAACCCAAAACTTCTGTGTTGGCACCAGATCTTAAAAACAGTAGTAGCTCAAAGTCTTAAATCCAGAACCTCATGTTCTAAACACTGCCTAAACACATTCTACTAGAATGCATAATAGAGAGAATATTACTATTTTACAAGACATTAAGAAGTAAAGAGAACTAAACTACATTTTCAAAGCCACTCATACATGCAAGAGAAAATTACTTTTTTTTTTTTTTTTCCTTTAAAATGCCTCAGCAGGTTACATACCTGTGTGCTGTCTCATTAACTTGCACTCCAATATGGCGCCATACCAAAATAAGTAGCAGTTAGTGTAACATAAAATAAAATT
>NW_023305963.1:0-1189 GCF_011077185.1 Oxyura jamaicensis
CACCCAATTTGGCCCCAAAACCCCACAGGGGGACCCCAAAAGCACTCAGGGGTGCCACATGGACCCCAAAATCATCAGGTTTGGCCCCAAAATCCCATAGGGGGACCCCAAAAGTACTTGGGGTGCCACAGAGACCCCAAAACCACCCAATTTGGCCCCAAAATACCCACAGGGGGACCCCAAAAGCACTGGGGGATGCCACAGGGACCCCAAAACCACCCAATTTGGCCCCAAAATCCCATAGGGGAATCCCAAGAGCACTCAAGGAGTCCACAGGGACCCCAAAACCACCGGGTTTGGCCCCAAAACCATGCAGGGGGACCCCAAAAGCACTTGGGGTGCCACAGGGACCCCAAAACCACGGGGTTTCGCCCCAAAACCACATAGGGGGACCCCAAAAGCACTTGGGGTGCCACAGGGACCCCAAAACCACGGGGTTTCACCCCAAAATCCTGCAGGGGGACCCCAAAAGCACTCGGGGATGCCACAGGGACCCCAAAACCACCCAATTTGGCCCCAAAACCCCACAGGGGGACCCCAAAAGCACTCAGGGAAGCCACTGGGACCCCAAAATCACTGGGTTTGGCCCCAAAACCACACAGGAAGCACAGAGGGGACCCCAAAACCCCACACGGGGACCCCAAAAGGATTCAGGGATACCATAGGGACCCCAAAATCACTGGGTTTGGCCCCAAAATCCTGCAGGGGGACCCCAAAAGCACTCGGGGATGCCACAGGGACCCCAAAATCACCCAATTTGGCCCCAAAACCCCACGGAGGACCCCAAAAGCACTCGGGGATGCCACAGGGACCCCAAAACCACCCAATTTGGCCCCAAAACCCCACAGGGGGACCCCAAAAGCACTCGGGGATGACACAGGGACCCCAAAATCATCGTGTTTGGCCCCAAAATCCCATAGGGGGACCCCAAAAGCACTTGGGGTGCCACAGGGACCCCAAAACCACCCAATTTGGCCCCAAAACCCCACAGGGGGACCCCAAAAGCACCTGGGGGTGCCACAGGGACCCCAAAATCATCGTGTTTGGCCCCAAAATCCCATAGGGGGACACCAAAAGCACTCGGGGATGCCACAGGGACCCCAAAATCATCGGGTTTGGCCCCAAAATCCCATAGGGGGACCCCAAAAGCACTTGGGGTGCCACAGGGACCCCAAAACCACCCAATTTG
>NW_023305964.1:0-1693 GCF_011077185.1 Oxyura jamaicensis
ACAATTATCCCGCCTCAGGACAGATCTCTGCATGAGATTCCTAAGTAATTGTTTAACCTTGAACAAAACCTGAAGCGCATTCAAGAGACATAACAACAAGAACATGCTGGTCTGTGTATCCCAAGGATATTCAACATCTTGGAGAGCTATCGTAACTAGCTCGTTTCTCTGCCCCAGCCACAGGGGCTGGAGAGGCTGCAGGAGCTGGAACTGATACAGAAAATTAGTTCACTACTGCAAAAACAAAACTTAGTTTCTCACAAAAACTAACCGTCTGTATTCAAAGGTAGTTGTGTAGTCATAATAAGGAGAAATGCTAAGTAGATAAGTGGACAGTAGAAGGCCTCACTGTTCCAAAATAAGGTAGAAGCTTGAGACAAACAGGATGAGCAGTGTGAGAACAGTAAAACAAAGATCACAAGTTCTCAAAACGTAAGAAAGGAGGGAAAAAAAGGGAAAAAGGAGAAATTAAATGGTTGATAAAAAAATTGTACATATATGTTATAGAGGAGTATCGAGTAGCTTGTGAACCTGTAGTACTCCGACAATGACGAAACAGGAGAGGTGATCAGGCGTCAGGTAATAGGGAATAAATAGGGAATAAAAGGTTATGATTTGTTTACTAAAATGCGCTCCTAATTGACAGGACGCCTGCCATTGCAATCGCGAATAAAATAGCTTCACAGAAGATCTTGTCTGAAGAAAATTATTGAGATTTTTCTCACAGTCTGGGGGCTTATCTGGGATCTTGTTGCCTACCAAAGAGTTCTTGCCACCAGACAGGAAGTTGTACCCCACTGATTTCAGAGGTCCCATTGAGGGTGGTGGGTTGTCTTGGTACAGCCGGCAAAGGACTGAGACTGTTAATCTGAAGACAAGCTCTGCGAAGCACTGGGGAGAAGGGAGGCCAGCGCAGACATACCACAGACACAACCCAGACAAATCACAGACACAGTACAGGCACAGGGGTAACTGCTGATAACCCAGACCGGGAAGCTGTGCACAGACGGAGGTAAGGGAAACTTTACCGTGTATTGCCTCAGGGTGGGTTCAGGGAGACTCTTGTGTGTGGTATGAATGAGATGCACTTTTAGTGCGAAGTGAGTGTGGAGTCCCTATCCGCGGTTCCGTAGCCCCGTGAGGGGCGCGGCCAGAGACAGACGAAGTGAAAGATAGATGAGTGAAAGAGAGTCTTGGGGGTTTGGGCCCTTAGGTGTACGGTACCCCGAGCACAGTGAAGTGAGGTGCTCGGCAGTACACCCCACCCTGTGGGTGGTCAAGTCCACAGCAGCACGTCAGGAAGAGTCAGCAGGGTGGGGTTGGAGACCCCGGGACTGTGCCTAAAGATAGTCCTTTGGGGAGAATGATAAGGATTTGGAAAAACAACTAGGGAAAAAGATTATTAATAATAAGAATTAAAAAAAAAAAGTTTGATATTGTGTAATTGTCTGGCCTAAAAAAAAAAAAAAAAAAAAAAAAAAAAAAAAAAAAAAGAAATTTAAGTATTTTGCCAAAAAAAGGGTATTATTAAAATTAAGGCTTTAAATTTATATGTAAACAATAAGGTTCCATTTTCGGAAGAGGGATCAAGTTATGCTCCCTATAATCCTAATATCGCACCGGAGGCAGCGGCAGCTGCTCCAGGAGGCCAGATATTTCATCATATCGTAAGCTATTGCTACACAGCACAGTA
>NW_023305965.1:0-1676 GCF_011077185.1 Oxyura jamaicensis
TGCATTGCGCATCACTTGTTTGTACATATTATTATTATTATTATTATTACTATTATTTTCTATCTTAATAAACTGTCTTTATCTCAGCTCAGAGGCTTCACTTTGCTGTTTCTCTCCTCCATCCCAGAGAGGGAGGGAGGAGGGTGAGCGAATGGCTGTGTGGTGTTTAGCTGCCAGCCGGGTTAAACCACAACAGCTCTTTTGGCGCCCAACGTGGGGCTCGAAGGGTTGAGATAACGACAGATCTAATCAGAATGTTGATTGCTTTAATATCAAGTCTGCTGTGCCTGTATTCCAAACTGAGTTTTATAGCACGTTACTTGCTGTATGTGATCCCTGTCGTGCTGTTTATCCTTTTCGGGCCCTGGTTTAGGATCGTTATGGTACTGTGCAGTGTAACAATAGCTTACGATATGATGAAATTACTGGCCATGACTCTAACTTGGTATTTGTACTCAGTGTAATAAATGATGGGGGTTTGTTCATTGTAATGTACATATTCAAACAGTTTTAAAAAAGTGGTCAAGATAAGATCAGGAAATGTCCTGTTGAAGCAGGATATCTCTCTAAGTGGTGTGTTAAGAAATTGGTGAAGCAGACAAAAGAGGTTGCTGAACCAGAAACCCCAGTTTCATCCCCTGCTAAAGCATTACCAAATAAGGAGGAAGGGTCAAACAACAATGCAGAGGAAGACTACGATCTTCATCTTCACGACCGCCAGAGGGAACAGGACGACCCCCTAGCAACAGCATGTGCAACCGAAATCCGGAACTAAGGGACAATAAAAGGGGTCGTTGGCGGGGACTGGGTGCGTGCCCTTGGTGGAGCAGAGACTCCCCGGCCGCCCAGCGCTGTTTTGCTTGTTGGCTGCTTACTTAATAAAATCATTTGCATTATTGGACATGACCCTCTCTGTCAATTAATTGAGAGCTAATTTATAACAAATTTGGTGCCGTGACTCGGATGAAGGCAATTTGACTGAAGAAGTTCTTCGGAGGGGGCGCCCCGCCGATTTCGGCGGCCTCTGTTCAGAATATTTTCACTCAGATCCTTCACCGACGAACCCTAAAATTAGCAACAAGCAAATAAAGCCGGCAACCCCAAGTAATCTTTGTGCACGAAGACCGAACAAAGACTCAGGATTGAGTAAGTATAGGCCGGTGATCCGTTCGGTTGGGGTTGGGTATCCCGGAGCACGACGTGTGAAACGTCCAGTGGGACGAGGCGAGTGCGGAACCCTTGGTAGTGCGGTTCCCACATCCCGCGAGGGACTGGGCTACGAAAAGGGGGAAGCGGTGCGTGTGTGTGTGTGAAGGTGCTCCGGAAGATGGGACAGAAGAAAAGTAAGCCTTCTGGTCTCATGGGTAAGGGAAACTCTAGTGTGAGTTTACTGGATAGTCCACTGGGACTAATGATTAAAATGATTAGTGATTCCCCTTCTAGGTGGGGAAAGAGTAAAGTAAAGTGAATATGTACACCTTTGGATTAACTCAGAAACTGGAGCTAATCTGTATCTCCTGTGATAAATTAGTGGGGGCTTGTTCATTGTCTTTGAGGAATTTGGAGAATCCGCTGAGGGGATAAGGTTGCACAGTTTAATGGACTTGATAAGGGGGAGGATTAAGCAAGCAGATAGCAGGAGGGGGTGTTGGGTAAACATCCTTGAGTGAAACCAG
>NW_023305966.1:0-3565 GCF_011077185.1 Oxyura jamaicensis
GTACAAATACCAAGTTAGAGTCATGGCCAGATATTTCATCATATCGTAAGCTATTGTTACACAGCACAGTACCATAACGATCTTAAACCAGGGCCCGGAAAGGATAAACAGCACGACAGGGATCACATACAGCAAGTAACGTGCTATAAAACTCAGTTTGGAATACAGGCACAGCAGACTTGATATTAAAGCAATCAACATTCTGATTAGATCTGTCATTATCTCAACCCTTCGTGCCCCACGTTGGGCGCCAAAAGAGCTGTTGTGGTTTAACCCGACTGGCAGCTAAACACCACACAGCCGTTCACTCACCCTCCCCCCTCCCTCTCTGGGATGGGGGAGAGAAACGGGAAAGTGAAGCCTGTGAGTTGAGATAAAGACAGTTTATTAAGATAGAAAATAATAATGATAATAATAATAATATGTACATACAAGTGATGCACAATGCAATTGCTCACCACCCGCTGACCGATGCCCAGCCCAACCCCGAGCAGCCGGCCCCCCCACCCCGGCTAGCCACCCCTATATATTGTTTAGCCTGACGTCAGATGGTATGGAATACCCCTTTGGCCAGTTTGGGTCAGCTGTCCTGGGTCTGTCTCCTCCCAGCTCTTGCTACACTCCCAGCCTGCCTGCTGGCAGGACAGAGTGAGAAGCTGAAAAGTCCTTGGCTTAGTATAAGCATTGCTCTGCAGCAATTAAAACATCAGCATGTTATCAGCACTCTTCTCATCTTAATCCAAAACATAGCACCCTACCAGGTACTAGGAGGGAAAATAACTGTCCTAACTGAAACCAGGACAGTCCCAATAAACCGTCTCTATCTCAGCTCACAGGCTTCACTTTCCCCTTTCTCTCCCCCATCGCAGAGAGCGAGGGGGGAGGGTGAGCGAATGGCTGTGTGGTGTTTAGCTGCCAGCTGGGTTAAACCACAACAGTCCTTTTGGTGCCCAACGTGGGGCACAAAGGGTTGAGATAACGACAGATCTGAATAGAGTGTATTAAAACAAAATTCTGATAAGCATTACATCAGTTTAATATTTACTAATCACAATGCAGATTTTTTGTGATCCCAAGTCTGCTGTGCCTGTTTTCCGAATTGAGTTATATAGCACATTACTTACTGTATGTGTTCCCTGTCGTGTTGCTTATCACTGCTGGGGGTTGGTACAAGGTTATTATTTTGCGGTACTGTGTAACACTGGCTTACGATATGATAAAGTTACCGGCCATGAGACAAACCTGGTATTTGTACTCAGCATTGTCATCAACTCCATTCTTTGGGAACCCTACCTCACAAACTATTAATAATTACACTTTTCATGCTTTTTCTTCAGGGAGCCAATCTATGGAGGGGTCAGGGGAAGATGATTTTTCCCACTTGTTCACTCTCCCTTTCTTCTCCTCCAGGTGAGTTACGATAGCTTTCCAAAACTTCGAATATCCTTGGGATGTTCAGACCAGCATGTTCTCGTTGTTATGTCTCCTGAATGTGTTTTAGGTTCTGTCTAAGGTTAAACAAATACTTAAGAGTGTCATCCAGAGATCTCTCCTGAGGCAGGATAGTTATGAGTGGCAGGGAGAGTGGGAGGATATGGGCAGGCATCTAGAACAGTGGGCACCTCCAGTGCTTTGGAAATTTAGCCCCGAACAACTGAAAAATCCTAAAAAACTGGTGGAGTGCTTGAAAAAGGTGTGTCATCACCCAGGCAGTACCAGACATACAGAAATCACTGCAACGTGCTGGGGCTTGGCCTATGCTTACCAAGCTGCACTCAATGCCAGTATAACCCCAGTGACAGACCCGGCGGCCACTTCAACCTCTGAGACAGACCAGCAGCCACTCCAAGCCCTAAAATGGGCCCCAAGGCTGAGCAAGGGAAACAAACTGTACCAGTGTCGGTTGCACCCATAACCAAGGTGAAAAAATGGTACAGAATCAGGTTGTTTAGAACGCAGAGAGTCTTCTGCTAGGTCTAGGTGTAGAGAAGACGACGCCAGGCTATCAGAGGAGCAGGAGGATGAAGATGAAGACGTCGCAAAAACAGCAGTATCTAGCCGAAACCTAAACGAGCGTGAGCTATGAGATGTGCGAAAAGATGTCAGTCGCTGTATAGGCGAGCAGCTTGTCACCTGGCTGCTCTGGTGCTGGGACACTGGAGCCAATAGCATGGAATTAGAGGGCGGGGAAGCCAGGCGGCTGGGATCCCTTGCTAGAGATGCAGGCATTGACAAAGCAATTTGAGATGGAGTACGACCTTACAGCCTCTGGAGGCGTCTCCTGTATGCTGTGAGGGAAAGGTATCCCTTCAAGGAAGAACTTGTATGTCTGCCAGGCAAGTGGACCACTATGGAGAAGGGAATCCAGTACCTGAGGGAATTAGCAGTACGGGAGGTGATTTATGAGGACCCAGACAATGGACAAGTATCCACAGATCCAGATGACATCAAGTGTACACGACCCATGTGGCGGAAGTTTGTACGAAGTGCACCGTCATCATATGCCAGCTCATTGGCTATAATGGCCTGGAAAGAGGATGAGGAACCCACAGTGGGTGATGTGGCTAAACAATTCCGGCAGTACGAAGAAAGTCTTTCCTCTTCCCTACAGGCCTGCGTCTCGGCTGTGGAGAAACTTTCTGAAAGCGTCCATCAACTAAAAGAGAATACTTTGGAGAACCTTTCTGAAAAGTTCCACCACCTTGAAGAGAGATTATTTTCCTCCCCACCTGAACGAACCAATGTCTCAGCTATTAGGGGTAAGCGCCCTTCTGTGCAAGGAAGACGATATGGGGGGTACACACCCTGTGCCACCCTGTGGTTTTACCTACATGACCATGGAAAGGACATGAGAAAATGGGATGGAAAATCTACCTCAACCCTAGAGGCACGGGTAGGTGAGTTGCAAGGAAAAACAAGCAGGAAAAAGGGGTTATCTGAGAAACTTGCTGCAACATCCAGCAGGCAGTCCTCCAGACACAGAAATGAAGATTCTGACGAGGATTAGACGGGCCCTGCCTCCAGCCAGGGGGAGGAAAGGGACAATCGAGTTTATTGGACTGTGTGGATTCCATGGCCTGGCACGTCAGACGCACAGAAGTATAAGGCTTTAGTAGACACCGGTGCACAATGTACTCTAATGCCATCAAGCTATACAGGGCCAGAACCCATCAGTATTTATGGAGTGACGGGGGGATCCCAGCAGTTAACTGTATTGGGGGCTGAACTGAGTCTAACTGGGAATGAGTGGTAAACGCACCATATTGTGAATGGCCCAGATGCTCCATGCATCCTTGGTATAGACTACCTCAAGAGAGGATTTTTCAAGGACCCAAAAGGGTTCGGCTGGGCTTTTGGCATAGCTGCCTTAGAGACAGAGGGCATTGAACAATTGTCTACCTTGCCCGGTCTCTCAGAGGACCCTTCTATTGTGGGGCTGCTGAGGGTCAAAGAACAGAAAGTGCCAATCGCTACTACAACTGTGCACCGGCGGCAATATCACACCAACCCAGACTCCTTGATTCCCATCCATGAGCTAATTCGTCAACTGGAGAGCCAAGGAGTG